>NW_026067943.1:10189992-10306710 GCF_014885135.2 Alexandromys fortis
TAGGGTGCTCCCCAAAGCCCCCTTTCCATCTTGCCCTTTGAACTCATGTATGGGCTACCAGTTTTAACCCCCGGCCTCTCACCCAAAACCTCTCCCCTTCCTGATGACCTGCTTACTCCACTGTTATCCCATCTTCACTTCCTATTATAGGATTTTATCGACTACTCATTACGTCAACCATGTGCCAATTCATGCCCACCGCTGATTAAAATAGGAGAGCAGATACTATTTTCTCCCCCAGACCAATGCCCCTTACCCTTTCCCCTAAATGGCAGGGCCCCTTTAAAGTAATTCTTGTAACTCCCACAGCTGCCAAGCTCGAGGGACTCCCTCATTGGATCCACCTGTCTCACCTTAAACCTTTTACTCTTCCAGCTCAAGATACCCCCTCGTATACAGTAACTCAAACGGGGCCCTGCTCCCTTACGTTCCAGAGGGCACAAAGATCAGCCACTCTGTCTCCAGTTCCAGAAAAACAAAAGTTTCATCACCGTACTCAACCCTCCTGTGCCATACGCTCTCCCTCTTCCTCTTCCTCCTGTCTGCTTTACCAACTTCTCTATATCTCCAATGTCATACATACTTAAATTTCCAGTTAACCACTCATTAAACAGGGACCATCATTAAACATAGAGCTGGATTACAGGGATTGCCAAAATTCCAGGTTGTAAGAAACAATAATGAGCTTGGGGACATTCACGGCCCCAGACTCCAAAAACTCACAAAGCAGACTTTAACATAACAGGTTTATCACTGACTGCAGCAGTGTCTCCTGGATGTCAAGGTAATAAATACCATGATGCTAAAGAGAACAAGTCCTTAAGATCTGCTTCAGGTAAAACATTGAGGGGTTCACTAATAATTCCCCCTTCTTTTCCTCCCTCCTCCCCACCGTCTTCCATTCCAGCACTATACCATTGTAATCATAAGCTTTTAATATGTCTAAAATTTATTTCTTTTCATTTTTTTCATAAACTCCAGGAAGCCAATCGGACCTATCTAAATGGACCAGACTCGCCCAGAATAAGTATCATTTAATTCTTCCCGTATCATTCCTGGTCTTGGGAACTCCTAGGAAATTCCCTCCTAGGAAATCCCCCCCCCCAAAAAAAACCTCTATCTTCCATCTCCCTTAATCACCGGGATCTAAAATTTTTTCCAGACATAATTTTCTGCCTTTCCAGCATCTTGTGAGGTCCACGCTGCCAGCCAGCCAGTTCCACAGAGACCAGAAAAAACACAAAAGTAATCAGCCACCCCAGGACATGGTCAAGCATCTTAACTCTCCGACACCCACAAAGTCACATGAAGCAGTCACAAGAGACCTTACAACACCCTATTCCCACTCATTAAAGACTCCAAACTCCACAAATTTTTATAATAAACAAAAGGGTGGAATGTTATAATTTCAGCCACAATAAGGCTGACACTTCCGGACTCTAGGGCCATGCATGTGCAGACAAGCCCTCAGGCAGATGTGCCTAATGGCCCCGGGGATGTTAAAGGGCCTGTGTGACCAACGTGCAGTGTGGTTGCATCATCCACGTATGTCTCAGCTAAGCCCTTGCATGTGTGAGCCCCATCATCTGTATATGATGTAGTCATGTCAACCCGTGTGCATGCACCAGGCAGCTTTTAAAAGCTGGATGTGCCCCCCCTCTGGGCACACCAACTTTACCAGGCCTGTACACTGCCCCCCAATAAACTCCTAAGTGGGTTTGTTGCATGTTCCGCGCTTTCTTCTCACTCACGCCAGGTAATTTCAGGCACCTTTTGAGAATGGCCATTTCTGAGGGTCTCCCAGCTTTCCCTTCTGCTATTACTGCTGCTACCACAAGTTCAAGGCTCCCTTTCCAGCTCTTTAAATATTTTTTTATGGTTTATTTAACTTTATTTTATGTGCATTGGTGTGAGGTGTCAGATCCCCTGCAACTGGATCTTCAGACAGTTGTGAGCTGCCATGTGGGTGCTGGGAATTGAACCCGGGTCCTCTGGAAGAGCAGTCAGTACTCTTAACCACTGAGCCATCTCTCCAGCCCCCCCTTTCCAGCTCTTTAGTGTCTACTACATTTCTGACAGTTTCTCATCTTTCTTCAGATTGTGACCTAGAAACTCTGGTAGCTGTGCCTCACTGTCCTATGCCATTTGGATGTTTCTGTTCATTGTCTCCTCCTCCTATGCAGGTTCCAGAGCCACCTCCATACCTTTTTTCTTTCTTTCTTTTTTTTAGAGACAAGGTTTCAGTATGTAGCCCTGGCTGGCCTGGCACCTGTTATATAGCCTACGCTGGCCTCTAACTTGTAGTGACCACCCTGTTTCTACCTCTGCAGTGCTGGGGTTACAGGGATAAGGCACCAAGCTGGGCTTCTGACTAATAGTAGTGGTCGATTATTGGAATCCAACTGAAACCAAAGCAGCGCTCAGAGGTTAATTGTAACTGAGCGTCTACTGTACTCCTGGTACCAGACTATATATTAAAACTGATATAAACAAGGGCTGACAAGATGGCTGCCAAGTCTAACAACCTGAGTTATCCCAAACCCATACAGGCGAAGGAAGAGAACTCCCTCAAGTTGTCCTTTGGCCTCCACACATGCAGTAGCACTCACCAATTCCACCTTAAATAAATAAATTGAAAATAATTTTTAAAAAAGAAAGTAAATTGAGATAAACACTTACACAAGGCATAAGCATAAGACAGTGTGGAACACAGAAATATTTTAAACTACACATTTTATTTAAAACACTTTGAATCATGTTTTTTTAAAAAAATTGACAAAATGTCCAACTTTGCTACTTAAGTATCATTTTGGTTTTGCACTGTCTAAAGTGGCACCCTTTTCCTGATGACCATTTCTACTGAAGAGCACAGGCTGTACTGCCTCCTGGTGGTGGGTCACTGGAACACGCTCACAACACAGTTACACAGCTAAATAAGTGCCATTAAGTATGTCACTTGCTGCCTCCTCCCCCTCCTGCCAGGAAGGATTGCCATCAATGAATGCCTCGGATCCTGCAGGAAGCTCACTCTCCTACTGACACTCAACCAAGCTCAGCAAAACATCTCTTCCTGAGTTTTTGTCATCTTTTTTTTTTTTTTTTTTTTTTTTTTTTTTTTTTTTTTTTAGACATGGTGTCTTATAGCCAGGCTAGCCTGGAACTCACCATATAGCCAAGGGTGAATTTGAACTTCAGACCCTCCCACCTATACCTCTCTCCAGGGCTGATTATAGGTGAGCAACCAAGACTGGCTTTATGTAGCTTCAGGGACAGAACCCAGGGTTCTGCATGCAGGACAAGCACTTCACCAGCTAAGCTACATCCCACCTCTGCCCTTCTATTTATTTTTATTTTATGTGCATTGGTGTTTTGTCTGCATGAGGGTGTTGGAAGTCCCGGAACTAGAGTTACAGACAGCATGCGCTGCCATATGGGTGCTAGGAACTGAACCCGGGTCCTCTGGAGGAGCAGCCAGTGCTCTTAAATACTGAGCCATCTCTCTTGCACCCCATGACTGTCTTTTTAAATAGAGAAAAGCCAGCCAATATATAAGAGTAGGATGTCTCCAAGTAATCAATCCAGGCTATAGTTCAGACGCCACAACAGTGAAACAGCAAGGTTGGTGCAAGCGCAGCCTTTCAACACCCATTGGTCACTGTGATGTTCTTTCTGTCTTTCTTTCCCTTTCTGGGTCTGATGTTTTGTTTTTGTTTTTTTGGAGACAGGGTTTCATTAAGTAGCCTTGAATGGCCTAGAACTTACTATGTAGACCAGGCTGGCCTTGAACCACAGAGCTCTACCTGCCTCTACCTTGAATTTGTGGCAGTCCTCCTGTCTCTGCCTCCCAAGATGTGAGTCATCCCTCCCTTAACACCACCTTTATAGAAATAAACATCACTGCTCTGGTCAACTCCACGCCCACTGCCTGGGAACAGGTGACTGTGCCTCAGGAAGCTGACCTCCCCAGAAAGTAGACGTCAACACAGCCTAAGCTCGTTCTCCAGACCGAACACCTTGGACTTGAGGTTCTTCAGTTCCCCCTGTATCTTATGTGCTCTTCTATTGCTGTCACGAACTTCACACAGAATGGCAAGGTCCTGGTTCCCCTGGGTAGTCACTGTTGCCTACAGAGTTCAGAAAAGAGAAAAAAGAAGAATTATGCTAAGGGGGAGAAATCAAGTCACAAAGAACAGGCTTTGCTGGCTGACTCTTTTCTTTAACCTATGATAAATGCAATTCTAAATTCTCCAGTGTTGAAATAGGAGTGGCGGCGGGGCTGCGTCCCCAGCACCCCAGCTGCCTGGCTAGCTTATGCCCGAAATAACAACACACAAACTGTATTCTTTTAAACACTGCTTGCCCATTATATCTAGCCTCTTCTCGGCTAACTCTCGCACCTGGACTAGCCCATTTCTAATAATGTGTGTAAGCACCCCAAGGTGAGCTTACCAGGAAGATTCTAGCCTACGTCCATCCTGGGTCCGAGCTTCATGCGTCTGCCCAGGAGAGCGAAGCAGGGCCTCTGCTCCAGAGAGCAGAGCTGTCGAGTCTGAGCTCACTTCCTCTTCCTCCCAGCATCCTATTCTGTTTACTCCTCCCACCTATGTTTTAACCTATCAGGGCCAAGGAGTTTCTTTATTGCTTAACCAATGAAATCAAAAGATTGATATATGACACTCCCACATCACTCCAGTAACTCATTTTAATAATGAAAATGTTTAATTAGTCTAAGTGTTTCGGAGAAGATGCAGAACATCAAGAGTTCACGATCATCCTTGGCTATCTATGCAGTTTGAGAACAGCTTAGGCGACATGAAACCATCTCAGAAACAAACAAACAAAACAAAGAGGCAGGAGCTCTGGGATAGAGAGAACAACTAACAGCAGGGAAAAGAGCACTACAGCATCGATAAGATCACTCGGTGGGCAGCAGAGGCTCTTGCCACCACGCCTGGGAATCTGAGTGAGACCCCAGGAGCCACATGGTGGAGGAAGTGAACTGACCTCCACACATGCACCACGGCATACATACCCGCACACAAAAATAAATCAATGTTAACAATAGCAAGACCAATAAATAATATTATTGGTAATTTTGCTAAAAATGACAGAAAGCATTTCTTTTTGTTTTCTGTCAACTTTGTTTAGAACATAGCAACTATTTAGGACTTATGGTGACTGATAAATCTCCACCAAAGCAATCAAGATATTAGATACTAAATGGTTTCTAGGAAAGTATATCATCACTCAATTATTTTCCCCACTATAAAAACAGACAATTTTGACAAAGTCAATGTGTATGTGTGCTCAGCCATATACTCGAGTGAAGGTCAGAATGACATCAGACTGTCCTCTGTCACCCTCCACGGTCGTTCTTTTGTTTTGTTTCTGAGACAGGGTCTCACTATGCAGCCCTGGCTGCCCTGGAACTTGCTATGAGGACCAGACTGGTTTTGAGTTCAAATTCGCAGAGATCCTCCTGCCTCTGCCTCTTGAGTGCTGGAATAAAGATATGTGCCTGAGACATAGTCTACAGTGAACCTGGAGGTCACTGCTTTGGCTATTCTGGCTGGCAGCACATTCTGGTGTCCTCCTGTCTTGATCTCTCCGCACTGGGTTACAGATGTGTGTCTGTGCTTGGATTTCACGTGGTGCAAGGGATCTGGACTCAGGTCATAATGCTTGCACAGCCAGCAACTTTACTCAATGGGCATCTGCCCAGCCTCCCTCCCCCCAAAACAGACCTAAATCTTTTAATCTAGTTGAACTGGGAGGGATGGTACTTTGTAAGTTTAAATCTGCTTTTCCACAGGGTGCTCCTGTTGAACTGATGCTCAGAGGATTCAAGGATTCAAGGATACTTATCTGTTGCTGTCCAAGTAAGGACACAGTGTGTCCTTCTGGGTTTTGTTCAGTGCCATGGCCTTCTTGTTCTTTCACATACCCTCCTGACCTTGGCCATCCTTCTGAGGAGCCCTCCTCACCATCTTTCTATACTCCCACCCCTTTCCTTTCCTAACTCAGAAACATAAATACCTTATAGAGCATTTGTTCCAGGTCTTTCAGCTTCTGCCGAAGAGCCTTAATGTCCGTCTTGAAGCCCTCTACCTCCAGGGCACGTCGATGCTCCAGGGCCTCGTAGCGTTTTGTCATTATCTGTAGGCGCCTTCCCATCTTGTTGGAGCGGTCCTGAATGGGGATGAGGAGTTTACAAGGAGGAGAAAAGTATTCCCCGAGCCGTCTGCATGTCCACTCGTCACACATGTGAGAGCCTACATACCTTGAAGATCTCTCTTCTCACTCCCTCCTCCTCCCGGATTCGAGCAAGTTCCTCTTCTAGGGAGATGCACTGTTCTTGGTACATGTTGGACAGCTTTTTTTCTTGTATTAGCTTATCCTTTAGAGACTGTAGGCCAAAGGGATAAAAAGGTTTAATGTTCAGCACTATAATAATTAGGTAGTTCTTTTTTTAAAATTTTATTTATTTGTTTTTACTTTATGTGCACTGGTGTTTATGTATGTCTGGGTGAGGGTGTTGGAACTGGAGTTACAGACAGTTGTGAGCTGCCGTGTGGTGATGGGAATTGAACGCAGGTCCTCTGGAGAGTAGTCAGCGCTCCTAACTGCTGAGCCATCTCTCCAGCCCCCTCAGGTAATTAAAATAACACCATGGTGACGGAGGGAGGGAAGATTTCCAGAGCAAATGTGCACACAGATATGAGGAGACCCAGGGCCCTGCCATGTCTCTACTTTCCTCTCAAGTATACATAAGCAGATATTTTCAAGATAAAACAACCCAGGTGTCCTAGTTAGGGTTACAATTGCTGTGATGAAACCCCATGACCAAAGCAACTTAGGGGAGAAATGGTTTATTTGGCTTACACATTGTAGTGCATCCCTGAAGGAAGTCAGGGCAGAGCCTGAGACAGGAGCTGATACAAAGGCCATGGAGGGGTGCTGCTTACTGGCTTGCTCCTCATGGCTTACTTATTCTGCTTTCTTACAGAACCAGACTACTAGCTCAAGGTGTCCCCACCCACAATGGGATGGGCCTTCTCACATCAATCATGATTAAGAAAATGCCCTAAAAGCTTGTGTACATGCCCCCCCCCCTTTTTCTTTTTCTTTCCAAGACAGGGTTTCCCTGTATAATAGCTCTGGCTGTCTTGGACTCACTTTGTAGACCAGGCTGGCCTCAAACTCAGAAAGATCCACCTGCCTCTGTCACCCAAGTGCTGGGATTAAAGGTGTGCATTACCAGTGCCTGGCCCTACAGCCCAATTTTTATGAAGGCATTTTCTCAATTGAGACTCCCTCTGCTCCCCTCCTCCCTTCTGGTAATTCCAGCTTGTGTCAAGTTGACATAAAACTATCCAGCATACCAGGTGTGGTGCTCATGCCCTGTGTTTCTAGCACTCTAGAGATGGAGACAGAAAGACCAGGAGTCCAAGGTCATCTTCAGCTACACAGTCAATTAAAAGACAACCCCAGCCAGCTTTAATCCCAGCACTCGGGAGGCAGAGGCAGGCAGATCTCTGTGAGTTCTAGGCCAGCCTGGTCTACAAGAGCTAGTTCCAGGACAGGAACCAAAAGCTAAGGAGAAACCCTGTCTTGAAANAAAAAAAAAAAAAAAAAAAAAAAAAAAGACAACCCCAGGTACATGAAACCCAGTTTCAAAAAATAAAAGTATTTCTGGCTGAGAAGAACCATAAAATGGAACTCAGAATTTAAGTAAGACATTATGTGTCGTAACTCTGAAAATAAGAAACATCAACATGTATTATGCATTCTCCATGGAGGAGACAAAAAAACAATCCTTCAAAACCTTAAACAAGACAGCAAGACAGCTCAACATTAAGGCACTTGCCATGAAGCCTAGGCCCCACATGGTGGGAGGGAAGAACTGACTCCTGAAAGTTCTCTGATCTCCACATGCATGTCATGGTATGTTCATGCATCACAAGAATTATACACACACATGCACAAACATAACACAGAAATAAATGCAATTTTTGAAATAAAAAAAAAAACAAAACACCAGATCAGATCTATATACACAAGTGATATCTGTAATCCAGCTACTCTGGGGGCAGATGGAAGATTACTGGAGCCCAGGAGAGTTTAAGCTTTGCCTAGGAAACAACAATGAACCTCCCACTCAAAATATAGCACATACTCAGTGATGTGGGAGAGTCTTCTGTTATGTGTTACTTTCATTGGTTAATAAAGAAACTGCCTTGGCCCTTTGATAGGACAGAAAATTAGGTAGGCGGAGTAAACAGAACAGAATACTGGGAGAAAGAAGCAGAGTCAGGGAGCCGCCATGGAGCCAGCCACCAGGTCTGACATGCTGAATCTTTCCCGGTAAGCCATCACTTTGTGGTGCTACACACATTATTAGAAATGGGTTAATCAAGATGTGAGAGTTAGCCAAGAAGAGGCTGGAACTAATGGGCCAGGCAGTGTTTAAATGAATACAATTTGTGTGTTGTTATTTTGGGTGTAAAGCTAGCCGTGCAGGAGCTGGGTGGGACAAAAAGCAGGCCTGCTTGCCTCATTACTACAACCCAGAATCTCAGCACTCATGATTCTAGCACTCAGGAGGCAGAGGTAAGAATATTAGAAATTCAAGGCCATCTTTAGTTGAGTTGGAAGCCAGCCTGGCTACTTGAAACACTGTTTCAAGAGGCCAAGAGGAAATTACTGATAACCTTCACATCCAATTATGTTACTTCCTTATACAACTTTCCCAAGATGTAACTGTCTGACCTATGCTTATATTCCATGTAGTGACCTGCACAACCATCTATGGCCGGTTTCTGCCAGCACCTCCAGGGCTTGCATATTAGTTCCTCCTTGTTTTTTTTTTCCCCCCTTTTTCTTTTTCTCTCTTGTGGCACTAAGTATTAAACCTAGGACCTTGTATGAGCTACCAGTAAGGTACGGTCAGCCCTCCCTTCTCCTTGTTTAGTTCACAACCGTAATAGGGTCCCTCCTTTTCCTCAAACATATTCCATGGACTTTAAACTATTACCCTCTGCCAGGAATGCCCTTCCCAAAATATATACAGCCTCAGCAAAAACACCAGACGTAAGAGGGGTATCCCTAGGTCCCTTTTTGTTTTCTTTTTGAGACAGGGTCTCACTCCATAGCCTGGTCTTGAATTCTGTGTAGCTTAGTATTTTATCCTCAAATCCCATCATGATCTGTTATTCTTTGTTATCTATTTCATGACATTATTGCTACTTAGCTTCACAAGCTGAATGGATCTTATATAACAATTTATAGGTCTTTGAAATTCTCCAAGTCTCTGACAAGGTCTCATGTAGCTCAGGCTGGCCTCAAACTCACTATTTAGCCAAAGATAACCTTGAATTTGTGGTCCTCCTGCTTCTAATCTCCCAAATCCTGGGATTAGAGGCATGAGCCATCACAGCTGGTTTTATGCAGTGCTGGGGATCAAACCCCAGGCCTCTGCATGCTATGTAAGCATTCTACTAACCAAACCTCAACTCCAGCCCCAAGGAATTCTGAGCTTTTCAACTCTTCCAGGA
The DNA here is from genome assembly GCF_014885135.2 of Alexandromys fortis. Taxonomy (NCBI): domain Eukaryota; kingdom Metazoa; phylum Chordata; class Mammalia; order Rodentia; family Cricetidae; genus Alexandromys; species Alexandromys fortis. Next base: position 10,199,547 of record NW_026067943.1, read on the forward strand.
AAACCATGACATTACCTTAATATACTCATTCTGAGTATGATGACTCTCATGGAAAACTGGAATAACTTTTCCAAGCTTATCTTCTTTCTTCTTACATTGCACTCTATACTGCTTAATCTTTGACAGCAAGTGGTCTTTTTCAAGCATCCACACCTTCTCTTTACTTTGGTTCTCAAATCTTAGTTGTAGAAAGTCTTTGGTGCTTTCATAGAGCAGTTCTTGGGTGTGATGAAGGCTATGAAAACAAGAACAACCCTGAGCATGACGATGCTCACGCTGCGTAGCTGAAATGCAAGGCGAATCCAAAAAAGAAGTTCTTTAAAAATTGGACAATACGAACTCCTGAACAGCGGCAGCTTTAAAAAGGCACACAGTCTGATCACTGACGGGCTCACATGCTTTCTTAGGTAGTGTCTTGTGCCTACCATGGTCCCTGGTCTGCAGACTTGCGTCTGCAGAAAGCTTTCTGAGGGCTAATTTGAGGGCTTGAGTTAGAAAGATGATCAACAGTGTACACATCGTCCCGAGAAGCGACACAAGAAAGACCTGCGCCACAGTATTCTGACTGAGCACTAACTCCAGGTCTTTATTACTTTTTAAAGATTTCTGTATTTATTTTATGTATATGAGTGCTCTATCTGTATGACTTTATGCCAGAACTGGGTATCACATCCCACTATAGATGGCTGGTAAGTCACCATGTGGTTGCTGGGAATTGAACTCAGGACCTCTGGAAGAGCAGTCAGTGCTCTTAACCGATGAGCCATCTCTCCAGCCCTCCATTTCTTGAGGATCAGAGACAGCTTCACTTTGTTTATGCTATCCTCCGTGTGTCAAGGCCCTACACCAGAATCTTCGTTTTGGGGAGTGGGGTCAGTGCTCTACCAGATCCTCAGCCCTCTCCCCTCTTTAAATGTTTATCTTTTATTTTTTTCTTAGGGACTTGCTAAATTGTCTAAGCTACCCTTGAATTCCAATCTTCCTGCCCCAACTTCTTGAGCGGTAGTATTACAGGCATACACCACCACACCCAGCTGAATTCTCGTCCTTTTCTTGAGATCAATTTCTCTATGGAGTTCTGTCAATGCTTTAGTCCATTTTAATTTTTCTGTTCTCTAAATCCTACATCAGTTTTAATCTGTCCTATCTTATAATTCAATATTTGCTTTTATACTGTCAGATTTTGAATGTCAATATACATAGTTTTCCTGAGCAAAAGATAGCTGGATAATACCATCTACTAAATATACAAAAGCATTGGCTAGTCCTGATGACTGTTCTTGATACTAAGAATAAAAACATGATGTTTGTATCTCTAAAAAAAGAATGTCTTCAGAAATTAGCAACTTTATTGGGTTAACACCAACATCTAGAAAAGTGCTACAGTAAATGATGCTGTTATACTCAGGCATCTGTACTGGCCAGCCCCTGGGGTCCTGATAGGATACTCCTCAGTGGTAGCCAATAAGAGCACCTCCTGTGCACATTCCCTTTTAAAAGGTAGGCCTTGCCCACCTCACGTATACGTCTTTCTCTTTCTTTCCTTCCTTTCTCTCTCCTCTCTCTCTCTCTCTCTCTCTCTCTCTCTCTCTCTCTCTCTCTCTCTCTCTTTTCTGCAAGTCTTGTCCCATGGATCGGTCTTTGTCCCCCTCTCTGCTCCCTTTTCTGCACCTTCTCTTTCCTCTTCCAATAAACCTCCCATAGGAGTTGTTTTATGACGTGACTTCTCTTCATAGTGCTTTTAAATAAGTTACAACAGATGCAATTGCCTGCAAGAGCATTAACTACCGTAAAGTAACCACTATAAATCCCTACTGATCAAACAATAGCTCTTTCCTAAGCCTTTTACAGGGCACTTAGGTAAGCTTTATGTTCACAATCACAAACTTTTTTGAAGGTATCCAGATTAGGGACAAGAGAAAGAAGAGAGGGTGAGAATATGATCAAAATATATTATGTACATGAGTGAAAATGCCAGAATGAAATACATTATTATGTATAATTAATAAACCAATTTTATATTCTATAAATATTTGCATAATGAATGCTAAAAAACATTTAAAATATCACAGCTGGGCTGATGATGTGCTCACATACAAGAACACTTGCCTAGCCTGTGTACGGTTCTAGGTGCAATACCAAACTTTGCAGAAAATAAATAAAATATCAGCAAAAGAAAAAAAAAGTAACACTCAAAGGACAGTCATTATCGGCTTAGGGTTTCAGGCTCCTCAACATATCTTAGGATGATTCATCTAATGAAAGGACTGATCATGAGCCTGATCAGGTCTGTACAATACTTAGGATGGCTAGTTACACACGGGAAAACTAATATAAAATCACACGTTATTCGGGCATACTAGTGGGGTGATTTGGTAGCACATACCTTTAATTACAGCACCTGGGAGGCAAAGGCAGAAGGCAGGTGGATCACTGTGAGTTCAAGGCCAGCCTGATCCACAAAGAGAGTTCCAGGAAAGCCTGAGCTGTTAAACAGAGAAACCCTGTCTCAAAAAACCAAAAAGAAAGGAAGGAAAAAAGGGAGGGAGGGAGGCAGACTAATCATTAGTAAACATTAGTCATAGAGACGTGGATTTGGTCTGAGTAAGTCTTCAGTTCAGTGATTACTATCGTTTAGTGACGTGCTTAAACAATTGTTCCTTAAATTATTAGTTTTACTGAAGCACAAACTGAAATAAAGCAACATGGGAGGAGCTGAGGGTATAGGAATTGAACCGGGGGAATCTTAATTGCTGAGCCATCTCTCCATCCCCTTAACTATTAATCTTCTCTTTTCAATAATTTATTTTTATTTTATGTGTATTGGTGTTTTGCCTGCATGTATGTCTGTGTGAGGATGTCAGATCCCCTGGAACTGGAGTTACAGACAGTTATGAGCGGTCATGTGGGTGCTGGGAATTGAACCTGGATCCTCTGGAAGAACAGTCAGTGCTCTTAATTGCTGAACCAACTCTCCAGCCTCACTTTCCACCTCACTTTTTCTCTTCTTCTTGATACTGAGAATGAAACCATGGCTCAATACAGGGGATGCCAGGCCACTACCACTGAGCTACATACCTAGCTGAAGATCTATTAACTTTTAACGTGCACAGTGTGTACCTGTGTTGAGTTTACCTACACAATGTACTTACTGTACACTTCTGGAGGCCAGAAGTGCTAGATTCCCCTGGAACTGGAGTTACAGAGTTGTGTGTGGAGGCTCAAAAACGAGGTACTTTTGTAGAGGCTGGTCCCTGACAGCTGTGAGTCACCTGATGTCCTGATGTGCATGCTGGGAACCAAATCCAGGTCCTTTGCAAAAACAGTAAGTGCTCTTAACAGCAGAGCCATCTCTTAAGCCATTCAGAAAAACAGGACACCTGTTAAGACCATAATTGTTGAGTCCTCACCTTTTGGTCAGCTCTTTGACTTTGTCTTGATTTCTCTGGTGCTGAACTTGTATCTCCTCAATTCGAATCCGTCTATCCTCCATGAGCCCTTCAACTTGTTCTCTAGAAAGTTTTGCCTGCTCTCCCAGCTGTGCCTGAAGTGCTTCCACCTACATGGGCCAAGAAGAATGAGTCAGTTATCCACGCCTGCTTCTACTACTTCAGATCTCTGAAGGTGAGTCCTTCTTAAACAAAGTAAAATGGGTGGGGGAAAAAAAAAAAAGACAAAACCCCAACAGCAGCAAGACAAACAGAAAAGTCTGTTTTGCTTCTGTGTGTAGGTGTATTGTACATGCCCATGCTGTGTGCATACCTGCGTATAGACATGTGAGTGAATTTAAAGTTACTTTTGTTATACTGTATATATGTTTCTACTCTTTTTAAAGATATTTTTGTATATTGATACAAATTTAAGGTTATTTTTGTTATATATATATGTATATATATATATATTTCTATTCTTTTTGGTTGTTTTTTGGGGTTTTGTTTCTGTTTCTATTCTTATTTAAGGTATTGTACCTAAGCAGCTCATTTATAAAAGTAAAGTTTTAGTCCTTGAAAGCTATTTAGGATAATAAAGTAATACAGGTTAATAGTCATTCATAACTATCAAACTTATAGTCATTTTAGGTAAGTTTTCAAGGTCATATATAGATATATTTTAGATAGGTGATCTTCAAACACTTCAAAAACCTATAGAATATGGCATTTAAAATGTTTTGATAACATAAGGCTTTTTTGACACTGAGACATGCCTGTTCCCAGCAGCACCATTTAATTCTAAAAAGGATGATGGGCATCAAAGAACCTCTATATGGAGTTTGCTTTCTTTGTGGCAAAAGTTTGCCGTTTGGACAAGAACCCACTCTTGCCTCAACTGTTGATAGTATGCTGCCCAAACTGGACAAGCAGGACATAAAAAAGTAACTGCTGAACTTTGCCAAGACAGGATAGGACAGTCCTTCAAAAATTTCCTGCTTCCGGGCGGTGGTGGTGCACGCCTTTAATCCCAGTACTTGGGAGGCAGAGGCAGGTGGATCTCTGTGAGTTCGAGACCAGCCTGGTCTACAAGAGTTAGTTCCAGGACGGGCTCCAAAACCACAGAGAAACCCTGTCTCGAAAAACCAAAACCAATCAAACAAACAAACAAACAAACAAATTTCCTGCTTCACAGAAAAGTCTATCAGATATTCTAGGCCTGTAGGCCAAAGATGGATGCCCCAATGTTACAAAGAGACCTTGGCTGAATATCCAGGCAGTCAGCTGTCTCTGTTGTTTCATAGTTTTGGGAGTTGCTTGCTATGAACTTCCTATTCATTTAGGAAATATATCCTTCTGGGATATAACACATTTGATGGAGTTGAAGACTAGATAGTTGCAGTTTTCCTTAGTTATGATAGAAGGTAAATTAGTACAAAACTTTGGACTCAGCAAGATAGGATTAATAATGGTCTATTTTCTCTGAATTTGCCAAATGCAAATGGACTGGACATTGTAAATATAATTCTTACCTGAATTGTTCTTATTGTATATGGTTTTACTATGTTAGAGTTAAACATTTTTCTTTTTATTTAGACAAAAAGGGGGAAATGTTGCAAGATATTAAATTACTTTGTATAAAGATAGGTCACTGTGATTGGTTCAATAAAAAGGTAGTTGTTAGGCAGGAGGTATGGGGCAACTTCTGGACAAAGAGAGCTCCAGAAAGAAGAAAGGCAGCAAGCAAGATGGGCATCACAGAGTAAAGGTAACTAAACCATGTAAAAGAATATAGATTAAAAACAAGGGTTAATTTAAGTTATAAGAGCTAGTGGGACAAGTCTAAACTACAGGGTCAAGCTTTTATAATTAATAAGTCTCCATGACATTTTTTTTCTGAGCTGGCAGCCCAAAGAAAACTCCCTTTATACCCAGTAGTAAGATGATTTGTTCTCCTAGATTATAGAGCATATGCACTAAACAAATAATTAGAACCTCAATGTTGATCTGTCATACAGACAAACTTTTCTATGCTACTCTCTCTGTATTCCTTAGGCCAATCACAAAGTAAATTCCAGCCAGACATAGTGGCATACATCTTTAATCTCAACATGATGCAGAGGCAGGAGGATCTCTGTGAGTTTTGAGGTTCTGAGTCAGCCTGGTCTACATAAGTTCTAGACCAGCCAGGGCTGTAAGATGAGACCTTGATGTAAAAGCAGGACAAAACAAATAGCAATTCTTACTTTAGGATGGTTTTGTTAGCTAGGGCTTAGCATGTGAACTAAAGGTTGCCAGAGGCATTCTAGAATGTTCACACAGACAATAATGATTTTAAGGTTGAAGTGCTATGAGGCTATTCTCTCTTGAGAAACCCATATCTCTAGGGCATTAATTACTATTCTCCCCTTCCAAATATACACCATATACAATGTAACCATGTGATCTCTCTCTCACACACACACAGAGACATACACAATAATTAAAAAAAAAAAAAAAACCTTTGTATAGTTCCAGATCTGTATGGTAAGAGGCTGCCAGAGGCAGTGTAATGGACTACTAAACTATAGTTATACCATCTTGTGAAAGTATTCCTCACGGGGCTGGAGAGATGGCTCAGAGGTTAAGAGCACTGACCACTGACTACTCTTCTGGAGGTCCTGAGTTCAATTCCCAGCAACCACATGGTAGCTCATACCCATCTGTAATGAGATCTGGTGCCCAGAACACTGCATACAAATAAATAAATAAATAAATAAATAAATAAATAAATAAATGAATGAATGAATGAATCTTTAAAAAAAATTCCTCAGAATACTTTAAGAGCTAAAACTGGTCTAATCAACCATAAATTCCTAGTATAAACTAGTCTCTGGACCAGCCACAAATTCTATGCAATGCATTCCTGACCTGAAGGTTATGAGAACTGCCTGACCGCTTACCTGCTATATTCCCACTTCTATAAACATCTGCTTGATGCAGATGTCCACACTGCCTGTCTGTATATGTCACAATTGTGGTTTTTACTTTTAAAAACTCCAATAAATTGGAGGTAATGATCAAAAACTCCATATTTATTCAGGCATCTAAGGAGTTTTACTCTTCATGTACCCCATAACAACATTCATGTACCCCATAACAACATTCCTTGTTTCCACATCATCTCTCTTAGAGGAGTGGGGATATATAGAGATAGGGTTTTGCTAGGGAGCCTTTGTTGGCCTGGTGTTTCTTACATAGCCCAACAGGTCTCAAATGCATGTCAATCCTCCTGCCTCAGCTCCTAAGTGCTAGGATTACAGGAGTACACCACTATGTAGGGCTTTTTCTCCTACATTAGGTTCATATTTAAATCTATATTAAAACTATCTCTAAACCAGGTGTGGAGGTGCATGTCTTTCAGAGGCAAGTACATCTCTAAATTTGAGGCCAGCCTGGTCTACATAGTGAGCTCCAGGACAACCAGAACTGTGTAGACAGACCCTATCTCAAAACAAAACAGAACAAAACAACAAACCAAAACAGCAACAACAAAAAACTATTTCGAATTTTGCTTGGGGAAAAAAAAAGGAGGCTTAAACATTAAGGATAAGCTCAATTTTCTTGGCCCAAGGATTCCTGAATGCAATCCAAGTGCAAAGAGATAGTTCTCATACAATAGTAAAGTGCATTACACACAGCCAAATGTGTGGAGAGAAAGCACTTTGGTCTGTCAAGACAAGTGCATCACCTGCAGGACGAGTGTTTGTACCTCCCTCTGGTAACGCTCAGATATGTCTTCCTTCTCTTTTAGTGTTGCTCTTTTTTTGCTTACTTTAGGATCTAAAATAGAAAACAAAAGTCCATCAAAAACTCTGCCCAACTCTTCTTTCTGCTGCTCAAGTTCAGTTTCCTTTACCTGCAGGAGAAGGAAGGGAAGGAAAAGAAACACACTCGAGACCTGCAGTGCTTGACCCCAGGCAGGAATCTCCTGAGGGAATTCCGCAGCATTTCACCTGGGTAATCATATTCGTCTTTTGGCAGAATGCTCCTCTGGAGTTGTGAATATTTTCTTAGTACAAGTCCAATTTAAACACTTTGGTTATGACATACCACACAATTTTCAAAAGAAAGGGTAACAAACAGCAAAAACTGAATGAGGTCACTAGAGCCTGGGAAGGCACAGAGGAGGGGAGGTGGGGAGGATAGCCAATGGGGCACAGGTCCAGCTAGACAGCTGGAGTAACTTCTAACACTTTCTAGCACAATAGTGTGCCTACAGCTGACAACTCTATGTGTGAAAACAGCTAGAAGCAGATACATAGTTCCTACAAAAGGTGATGGCTACCGTGATCACTAACACAATGTATACACGTTACAGTGCCCCAGTGCATTCTACAAACACGTGTAACTGTCAAGTTAATTAATAAGAATGTATTTTTTAGGGTGCTGGAGAGATGGCTTAGTGGTTAAGAGCACTGATTGTTCTTCCAGAGGTCCTGAGTTCAATTCCCAGCAACCACATGGTGGCTCACAACCATCTTAATGAGACCCGGTGCCCACTTCCTCTTCTGGCCTGCAGGCAGGCATACATGCAGACAGAACACTGTATACATAATAAATAAATAAATCTTTTTAAAAAAGGATGTATTTTTTAAAAAGCAAAAGAAATTTTTACTAAGGAGCTGGGGAGCTGGTTCAGTCAGTAAATTACCTGCTATGTAAGCAAGGCAACCTGAGTTGAGATCCTCAGCACCCATGTAAGAAGACACACACCTGTTACCCCAACACCAGAAAGGAAGAAGCAAGAGGATCCCTAAAGCTCACTGGACAGCCAGTCTAGCCCAATCAGTGAACTCCAGGCTCAGTGAGAGAGAAACTCTGTCTCAAAAAGGTGAAGGCCCCTGACAGACCTCTGGCATCCACACAAATGCACACCCATACACACATCCCTCCCTACACACACACACACACACACACACACACACACACACACACACACACTAACAAAAACACCTTGCATTAAACAATAATTCATTCTCTGCATAGTTCTAGACATGTATGGAATTAGATTGCCAGAGGCTACATTACAAACACGACAATTTCTACCTAGTAGGGAAAGTTTTCTAATTGCTTGCACTGGGATTTTCTTTTCTTTTCTTTTCCTTTTTTTTTTTTTTTGTTTTGTTTTGTTTTTCGAGACAAGGTTTCTCTGTAGCTTTGGTGCCCGTCCCAGAACTAGCTCTTGTAGACCAGGCTGGCCTCAAACTCCCAGAGATCCGCCTGCCTCTGCCTCCCAAGTGCTGGGATTAAAGGCGTGCGCCACCACCGCCCGGCTTGCATTGGGATTTTCAATTGACACTGGTGAAAATTTCTAGAACAGTGGTCACCTGATTTGAAAGCTGAAGGATCATACTGTTCACATACATCGGCAGCCTGGATAGTCTTCTGGAGAATGGTTACCTAAAGAAGAAAAAAAAAAAAGGCACAGAAACAGTCTCAATATGTGTGAAATTGCAGTTTTTAGCCTTAGTTCTACAGATCCAACATTTATAAGTGAAATTGCTCAAAACTGATATAGTCATGTAAATACATTATTACATTTATACAAGAGGCAACATGGACAAAGTAATAATTTTTTCGATAAAATTCAATGTTAATACAAACTAATTAACAACAAATAAAACCAAAAGGCTATTTAATAAATTCTATTTTGAAAAGTATTCTTTAAGGAAGGCATGGTGGTGCACACCTTTAATCCCAGCACTTGGGAGGCAGAGGCAGACAGATCTCTGAGAGTTCAATACCAGCCTGGTCCACAGAATGAATTCCAGGACAGCCAGAGAGAGCTGTTACACAAAGAAATCCTTTCTCAAAAAAGCAAAAAATAAAAATACGACAAACAAACAAGGTGCTCTTTGACAAGGACATTAATAGCAAAAATATGCACAATAGATAAACGTGATAATGCTACAGAGACATTTTTTACAAAAGTGAAAAGGCAGCCAAGCAAGGTGGTGTGTCCCCATGATCTTCATATCTGGGTGGCTGAGGCAGGCACGTGACAAGTCTGAGGCCAGACCAGGGTGCCTACTAAGGTCCAGACTTTCTTGGGCTATCTATTTAGACCTTGTCCCATCCCATTCAGTCCCCCTTGCAAAACAGGGTTTCTCTATATAGCTTTTTGGCTATCCTGGAACTTGTTCTGTAGATCAGGCTAGCTTCAAACTCACAAAGATCCTACTGCCTCTGCTTCCCAAGTGCTGGGTTTAAAGTGTGTCTCACTCCTTGTGTTTTTGATAAAGATTACTATTAATTTATAATCAATATAAAAAGTTTAAAAAATTAAGTACTAAAATCTCTTCTTCACAAAGATTCCCTCTGCTTTTTTCTCTAATATCAGCAAAAACATCTGTCCCTCTAAGCTTTAGTCTTCTTTTTGATTTTCTCTGTGTAGCACTGGGGATGATCCAAGAGCCTCACACCCACTAGGCAAAAACTCCACCACTGAGATATGGCCCAACCCTAGGTTTTAAGTTTCATTTTTTTCTTTATCAAAAAAAGTATACATATATTTATCGTTAATGCTATAATTTGGAATTAAAACATACAATGAAAACAAATAAACACATTTCTGAGAGTTTTCAAATTCCTGTCCGGAATCTCCTTAAGAATTAGGGACAGGCCAGGTAGTAGTGGCACATGCTTTTAAACCCACACTCCAGAGGCAGAGGCAGAGAGGTCTCTCTGAGTTAGTTCAAAGCCAGCATGTTCTACAGAGTGAGTTCCAGAACAGTCAGGACTACACAGAAAAACCCTGTCTCAAAAAACTGAAAACCAAAAATAATAAAATCAGGGACAACAGGAATTCTGAGTTTTCAAAATTATGATGCTNTTTTGGTTTTTCGAGACAGGGTTTCTCTGTGGTTTTGGAGCCTGTCCTGGAACTAGCTCTTGTAGACCAGGCTGGTCTCGAACTCCCAGAGATCCTCCTGCCTCTGCCTCCCGAGTGCTGGGATTAAAGGCGTGCGCCACCACTGCCCAGCACAATCCCTGTTTTGAAGAGCAAAAATTCTTGTTTAAAGAAGAAAATGTAAGACACCTAGTCTACAGAGAAAGTTCTAGGACAACCAGGGCTACACAGAGAAATCCTGTTACCAAAAAAAAAAAAAAAAAAAAAAAAGTACCAAGTTTAGTAGCACCGATAAAGAGCTAAACACGAAAGCATAATTTTAAATTCAGGTCTCCCAGTAAAGTGACAGCCCCCTGAAATGACATGTGGGACTATTTGGCTCATTTTACACTGGAAATGTGTTATACCTTGAGAGAGTATTCACAGATTTCCTTTAATATTTTTAATTTATTTATTTCATGTGTATGATCGTTCTGCCTGCAAGTACACATCTAAGAGTGTGTCTGATCCGCTGGAACTAGAATAACAGATGGTTGTGAGCTGCCATGTGGGTGCTAGGAATCAAACCTGGGTCCTCTGGAATAACAACATGTGTTCTTTTCTTAGTTTGATTTTTCGAGACAGGGTTTCTCTGTAGCTTTGGAGCCTCCCCTGGAACTCGCTCTGTAGACCAGGCTGGCCTCAAACTCAGAGATCTGCCTGTCTCTGCCTCTCAAGTGCTGGAATTAAAGGCATGCGCCACCACCGCCCAGCTTGGCATGTGTTCTTAACAGCTGAGTCATCTCTCCAGCTCTTGGCATGTGTTCTTAACTGCTGAGTCATCTCTCCAGCTCTTGGCATGTGTTCTTAACTGCTGAGTCATCTCTCCAGCTCTTCACAGGCTTCTTGGGGTGTTTTGTTTTGTTTTTGAGACAGGGTTTCTCTGTGTAGCTTGGCTGTCTGGAACTAATTCTGTAGACCAGGCTGGCCTCAAACTCAGAGAGATCTACCTGCCTCTGCCTTTCAAGTCTTGGGATTAAAGGGTACACCACCACCCCACAGCATAGTTTCTTTCTTTATTACATACAGTGTTCTGTCTGCATGTAAGCCTCAGGCCAGAAGAGGACATCGATCCTGTTATAGAAGGTTGTGAGTCACTATGTGCTTGCTGGGGAATTGAACTCAGGACCTCTGGAAGAGCAGCCAATGCTCTTAACCTCTGAGCCATTTCTCCAGTCCCCTAGTATGGCTTCTTAATAGTGAAAAAATAAAATGCTTCAAAAGGTTTTTGCAGAAAAACACTTTACACCTCCGGTAGATACTGGCTGGCTAACTCCAGGGCTACTCTCCAAGTGGCATCTCTAACAAGTAGAAATAGTCAGCTGTGTCGTAAAGGTCTTATTCATCAAACCATAGCAGCAATTATTACTTACTTTGTGGGGAGGCTCCTTATAAAAATAGGTCACTTCACCGGTGTCTGTGCCCACAAGAGCTAATAGATTCTGAATCTTTTTCTTGTCTTCCAGTTCCCTGTAATTCTCATAAAAAGTAGACATTATATACCCCAGGTAAGTAACTATTTCAATTTAAAAGATTTCCCTTCTGGTTGGGTGATGGTGGTGCACACCTTTAATCTCAGCACTCAGGAAGAAAAGACAGGTCTCTGTGAGTTTGAGGCTGGCTCGGTTTACAAAAGTGAGTTCCAGGATTACATAGCAGTCTAAAACACACACACACACACACACACACACACACACACACACACACACACACAAAAAAAAAAAGCAAACAAAACAACAAAAATCACGACACAAAAGATAGATTTCCTCTCCTCTCTCTCTCTCTCTCTCTCTCTCTCTCTCTCTCTCTCTCTCTCTCTCTCTCTCTCTCTCTCTCTCTGAGATAGTCTCAGATATCCCAGGTTGGACTTGAGCCTGTCATAACAGGCCTATGCTATCACATTCAGTTTATCAGTTTATGCACTGCTGGGGACTGAACCAGGGCTTTGTGGTTTTTTGGGTTTTGTTGGATTTTTTTTTTTTTTCAACACAGGGTTTCTCTATAGCTTTGGAACCTGTCCTGGAACTCTCCCTGTAGACCAGGCTGGCCTCAAACTCACAGAGATCACCTGTCTCTGCCTCCCAAGTGCTGGGATTAAAGGTGTGTGCCACCACCTCCTGGCTTGAACCAGAGCTTTAATACAAACTGTAAGTGAGCCACCCCAATTAAATGTTATCCTTTAAAAGAGTTGCCATGGTCATGGTGTCTCTTTACAGCAAAAGAAACCCTAACTAAGACACTATTTAAACACTCTATAACTAAGTTATATTCCCAGCTTCTGATGTTTTAAAAATGATTATAGCCAGGCTGGAGAGATGGTTCAATGGTTAAGAGCACTGGTTGCTCTTCAGGAAGACCCAGGGTTCAGTGCCCAGCATCCACATGGCAGCTCACAGCTGTCTCTAACTCCTGTTCCAGTGGATTCAATTCCCTTAGCCAGGAAGTGGTGGCACACACCTTTAATCCCAGCCATCGGGAGGTAGAAGCAGGTGGATCTTTGTGAGTTCGAGGTCAGCCTGGCCTACAGAGTGAGTTCCAGGATAGCCAGAGCTACATAGAGAAACCCTGTCTCAAAAAACTGAAAAAAAAATTATGATCACAAGTTAAAAATGAAAAAGATCAATCTATACCTCAGCTCCAGCTATTAAACATTAGGTATTTCAATTCGAGAATCCAGAGAAGGGGCTTGGGAATAATTTCCTGGCTGTTTCTAGAAGGGAACTACAGTGGGTCTTTTCTTTAGCAGTAAGGAACATAGCCTGCTCATGGCTCACAGCTCAGTCCCCCTTCAGAACTGCCCCAAAAGAAAGGGAATTGCTTCCCTCTGCTTATGACTCCCACTCCTCAGGGACAGTCTGCATTCAGTGCCTTCTCAGTGGGGCTCAGGGGGGAACAAGAATCCATTCTTGAGCTGGGCAGTGGTGGCACACACCTTTAATCCCCAGAACTCGGGAGGAAGAGGAGGCAGAGGCAGGTGGATCTCTGTGAGTTTGAGGCCAGCCTGGTCTACAAGAGCTAGTTCCAGGACAGGCTCTAAAGCTAAAGAGAAACCCTGTCTCAGAAAAAAAAAAAAAAAAATCCATTCTCTTTGCCTCAATTCAGATGGCTCTGAAAAGCCAGTCAGCTTCAGAGCCCCCATGTGTTGGCTGGGACCTGCTGAAACCAAATCACAGTTGAAGTTCCCCATCTGCCCAACCAGACTCCCCTTATTTCTTCAGACGTACTTCTCCTTAGAAGGCTCCCCACAAACATTCTGGAAGGTCTTCACTGTGCAGTTTGTATCCCAAGGAACCCAACCCGACACAGTTAATGTCAGGAACAGTCCAAGGAAATAAACTCTGAAAAGGGACTTCTTCAGAGCTAAGGACAGTGAGGTGATTTGTAGAACATCCTGTTCCTGAGGGGAGCAGTGGGGATAGTTTAAACAATTAGAAAAATCAAGAAAGAAATGAGACTGAGGGCTGTACCATTGTTCTCCTCCAAAATAAAACGAAAAACATGAACAAAAATCCAGTCTTTGGCCAGCACAAGGACTCAGTAAGTTACTGAGCTCCTGGTACAAACTTGGCATCTGAGTGCAGTCCCTGAGACCTATGGTAAAAGGAGAGAATTGATTCTCAACAGTGGTCTCCTGACCGGCACAAATGCATACATATCATGGCACACGTGGGCCAGCTTGCATGCTTTTCTCTCACATCCACATCACAGTAAGAAACAAAATAAACAAACGAACAAAAAAAATTACACCAGGCATGGTGGTGCATGCCTTTCATCCCAGTACTGGGGAGGCAGAGATGGATAAAATAGCTCTCTGTGAGCTGGAGGTCAGCTTGGTCTACGCAGTAAGTTTTAGGCCAGCAAGACAACATAAAAATTCAACTTTCTAGACGATAAGCTGAAGAAGAGCCTGAGCTCCCAGGAGACAAGACCGCGTGCCTCACAAAAGTGCCGATGGCCATTTCTTCTAGTCACACTGGGGAAATACAAGAGTCAGGCATTTCAAGGACTGCTGGATTCAGGATCTCAGAAGACACTGGTACCTGGTAACTTGAAGCACCATCATGGCACAAGGCATAAGGGGACCATTCTAGTAATCAAATTGGCACAGATGTAGTTCACAGTAGGTCTACTAGATTTTCAGACGCATTGCCCCAGTTTCCAGGGTATAGTTAGAAGGTGCACACTTGGTAGTTGGCACAACTTCCAAGTTAGTTTTTTGTTTGTTTGTTTGTTTTGTTTTTGTCTTTTGAGGTAAGCCAATGGGAAACTTCTCAAACCAGCCTTTCTTATTGGTCAATATGACAAAAAAAGATTAAAGATCCTAGAGGAAAGGTAAACAAAATCTCTATTTCATTCATCAGTATGACCTGTACAAGAACAAATGGATTCTGGAGAACTACTTTCAGTGCTGGATGTGTCTTTGTTAGAACAGACTAATGGGGAAATGCCTTATTGTCCACCCCAGAAGAAGAAAGCAGTTCCACGCACAGAGAGGTAGGCAAGAGTATGCTTCAAAGTCACTCCGTAGATGGTGGTAATTCTTTTACTGTTTAGCAGTACACAATAAATTTACTAGTGATGACATACTAGGTTATTTCACATGAACAAAACACAGGAAAGATTTTAGGGCATGCCAGGACATTATCTCCAAAGCATAAGACGTGTGGCAACCAGACATGACGACACACATTTGTAATCCTAGCGTGCTGGGAAAGTAAATAAGAAATTCTAGGCCAGCCTTAGACATCCGGTCTAAAAACAAACAAAAAACAAACAAACAAACAAAAAGCTGTGATGATGCCTGCCGCAGCAGGAAAACTACTGCATGGCAACTTGAGTTTGATTCTCAGCACCCTTGTAAAAAGTGAGTTTGGTATGTGCACACCTGCCAACCCAGTCTGGGGAGGTGGGAACAGAAGGATGCTGGAGAACTTGTCTCCAGCTAGTCTAGCAGAATTGGAGTGTTTCAGGCTCTGTGAGAGACATCCTGTCTCAAAATGAGACCGAAGGCTTGAGAAATGCTCAGTGGTTAGAGTACTGTTCCTGCAGACACCCCAGGTTTGATTCTCAGCATCCACTAGGCAGCTCACGACCACCTGTAACCCCAGATCCAGGGTATCCAATGCTCTTTTCTGGTTTCTGCACACAGACAGACAGACAGACAGACAGACAGACAGACAGACAAAGCATTCATACCCATAAAATATTTTGCTAAGTATTCTTCTTTTTTTTGTTTTGTTTGAGACACGGTTTCACTGTCTAGGAACTCACTTTGTAATCCAAGCTGATTTTCAACTGCCTCCAAGAGCTGATATTAAAGACATGTGCCACCATCCCTGGCTAAATTATTTTTTATTTGTTTATTTATTTTGGTTTCTAAATAAATAGATATTTAAAATATGATGGCAAACCGAGGAAAACACCTGATGTCAGTCATTGATTTGCACACTCATACACACTCATCCCATACATGTGTGTTCACACATTTGCACACATACACCCCAACCAATAAAAATTAATCCAGTGCCTAAACTTAAAGAAAACACGAAGGAGAGCCGGGCGGTGGTGGTGCACACAGAGAAACCCTGTCTCAAAAAATCAAGAAAAAAAAAAAAGAAACACGGGGGAGGGCTGGAGAGATGGCTCATTGGTTAACAACCATCTGTGATGGGGTCTGGTGCTCTCTGCTGGACTGCAGGCATACACACAGACAGAATATTGTATACATAATAAACAAACAAACAAACAAATAAATAAATATTAAAAAAAACACAGGGGAAAGGTCCTTGATGTTGGGTTTGGCAATGATGTCAACAGAGGTGATCCTGAGTGCTGGGATTAAAGGCATGCACAACCACCACCTGGCCAAAATGTAAATTTCTATGTAGTAAAGGAAGATACATTACTAGAGTAAAATGGCAATCTGTGGAATGAGAAAAACCATGAAAATTGAATATCTGATAAGGAATTCCCACAACACAACAATGAAAATACAAACAAAGCAATTAAAACTGAGAGCTGGTAGCTAAGCAAGACAGCAAATCCTAAGCCCCCAGCCTTCAGGAGGCAGAGGCAGAAGGGGCTCAAGGCCAGCCTGCTCTATGTAATTAACAAAGTGAGTTTTAAATTTATATCAAAAATATAAAACAAAAGCACCCAGGATGGGCACAGTGGGACATATACTTGGGAGGCAGAGGCTGGCAGAATTCTAAGTTTTAGAACAATCAAAGGTATAGAATGAGACCATTTCAAAATAATAAATAAAAATTTAAAAGCACCAAGAAAAAAGAAAGAAAGAAAAAGAAAAGCCAAAACAACAACAAAAGTGAGGGCCAACCATGGTGGCTCAAGCCTAGAACCCTAGCTCTCAGGAGGCTGACACATGAGGATCACAGTGAGAGGATGGCCTAGGCAACACAGTCAGTTCCAGGCTAACCCGGATTACAAAGCGAGACCTGGTTTCTTTGTTTTTTCCTTCCTTCCTCCTCCCTCCCTCCCCCCTCTGTTTGTGTTATTTGAGACAGGGTTTCTCTGTGTAGCTGTGGCTGTCCTAGAACTCACTATGCAGACCAGGCCGGCCTCAGAGATCCCCTCTCTAGTGTGTGTGGGGGGAGGAGGGTGGTTTAAAGGAGTCAGTCACCAAGCCAAGCAATCCTGTTTCAACAAACAAAATTACAAAACAACAACAAAAGAACAAATAGCGAGGAACTTGAACTTACAGTTCTTTCAAGACATACAGATGGCTAACATACAGATGAAAAGTTGCTCAAGCCTGGAGTGGTGGCGCACACCTTTAAGCCCAGCACTCTGGAGGCAGAGACAGGCAGATCAATGAGTTCGAGGCCAGCCTGGTCTACAGAGTGAGTTCCAGGATAGCCAGGACTACACAGAGAAACCCTGTCTCAAAAAAACAAGGACAATGGAAATAAAAAATCAGAATAAAAATAGTCTCACATCCATTAAGACCACTACCAAAACCAAACAAAAACAACAACAACAAAATACCTCAAAAAACAAAAACAAAGTAAGAAGAAAGAGAAATGGCTCAACAATTAAGTGTTTGTGCTCTCGCACAGGACCAGAGTTCAGTTTCCTACAATATCAAGTAGCTCACAACCACCTGTAACTGAAGGGATCTGACTCCCTCTTCTGGCCTGCAAGACACCTGCAAACAGATGCACAGACATACAGTTAGACACACACACACACACACACACACACACACACTAAATCTTTGGAAAAACAACAACAACAAAACAGGGATAAGAAATGTTGGCAAGGACGTAAGAAACTGGAACCATGTAAAATGGTGACCCGCCACGTAAAGCAGCAGAGCAGTTACAAGTTAAAAACAGAATTACCAAATGATCCAGGAAATGAAGGCTACATAACTAAATTTAAGGCTAGCCTAGATGCTGTCTGGAAAAAACATAATTAAAGGGCTGGACACTGGTTAAGAGCACTATCTGCTCTTCCAGATGATCCAGGTTCAGTTCTTAGCATCCACATGTAACTGGAGTTCTAGCGGATCTGAAGCTCTCTTTTGGCCTCTGCAGGCACCACAAAAGCAAGTGGTGTACAGACATACAGGCAGGCAAAACCACCATACATATAAATAAATAAAATTTAAGCTGGGGGGAGGGAGAAGGAAAGGGGAGGCGGAGGTGGGGAAAAGACAAATCTTTAATAAATTAAAAAAAATTAAATACTTCAAAAAAATTAAAAAAAATAAAATAAAATAAAATTTAAGCTGGATGGTGATGGAGTACATCTTTAATACCAGCACTGGGGAGGCAAAGGAAGGCGATTTCTGATCTACAGAGTGCGTTCTTGGGCAGCCAGGGGTACACAGGGAAACCCTATCTTGAAATACCAAAAACTAAAAGTTAAAAAAAGTAATAATAAAGTAGTTATATTGGTGGTTTCCAGGGCCTGGGAGAAAAACGCAGAGGGTACTGGTGAATGGTCAAGAGTTTCAATGCTAGCCGGGCGGTGATGGCGCAGGTGCCTTTAATCCCAGCACTTGGGAGGCAGAGACAGGCGGATCTCTGTGAGTTCTGAGTTCGAGGCCTGCCTGGTCTACAGAGCTAGTTCCAGGACAAAACCACAGAGAAACCCTGTCTCGAAAAACCAAAAAAAAAAAAAGTTTCAATGCTGCATACAGAACGATTCCAGACAATGTGAATGTACCCACGTCTATTAAAACACTTACAAATAGTTCAAATGGGCTAGGCTGAGTGAGGCAAGCATGTCATTCTAGTTATTCTGAAGAACGAGGCAGGAGGATTCCAAGTTGAGAGTCTGTCTGAGCAACTTTAAAAAAGATTTAGGAGTGGAATAGAGAGATGACGCAGAGGTTAAGAGCACTGAATGCTCTTCCAGAGGACCAGGGTTCAATTCCCAGTATCCACATGGAAACTTAACGACTGTCTGTAACTCCAAGATCAGACACCCTCACACAGACATATATGTAGGCAAAGCACCATGCAAATAAAATAAAAATCACAAAATAAATAAATAAATAAAAAGGACTACTGGGGGTATAAACTCAGCAGTAGAATACCTATCTAGAATGTATGAGGCCCCAGGTTCAAGTCCCAATATTAAAACAAAACATACAACAACCCCAAATAAGCCAAATAAGTAACAGTATTAAAAAAAGTAAGTCTCCCTCCCCCTTTGGAAATACCTTGCACAAATGGATCTATCTGTTCATGATAGCCATCTCCCATGAACTAATGTCTTCTTCAAGAATCACTGGGGAGGGGTGCTGGAGAGATGGCTCAGAGGTTAGGAGCACTGACTGTTCTTCCAAAGGTCCTGAGTTCAATTCCCAGCAACCACATGGTGGCTCATAACTATCTGTAATTAGATCTGGTGCCCTCTTCTGGTGTACAAGCAGAACACTGTATACATAATAAATAAATAATCTTTAAAAAAAGAATCACTGGGGGCTGGTGAGTTGGCTCAGTTGGATAAAAGTACTTGCCATGCAGGAGAAAACCAAGTGCCCAAGGTTGTCCTCTGACCTCTACACTGAGCTCTGCTGCATTATGTACACCACACACAAATATCAGGTCCACATACACAATAATAAAGAAAATAAAGTTATTTTTAAAGGCATTACGACTGGATAAAGGCTTTCTCTCCCAAGTTTATGACTTCTTCATGAGGGCAGTCTGTACTCAACAACTGGTCAATACCAAGACACAGAAGTCTGAATCCGCTGCCTTTGAAAGACCAGCAGAGTCCTGGAGCTTGCGGTGGGGCTGGCCTCTGTAACCACCCTATCACAGTTCTAAGGTGCCACTGCTATCTTTTCTAAGAAGCCCTCCTAGTAACTGCCTTTCAGGGAAATCTCTCCTCAAAGTTTGCTTCCTGGGGACACAACCAAAGAGAACTCCGGTAGATAGATGTCATCATTTTAAGTGTAACCCAGAGTTAAAATTCTGACACTTCCCTCCTTCGGTTCAGTACCTGATTCTTAGTCGGTCATTTTCTGAGTAGAGTCGTAAAACATGTTCCCGCTCCTGGAAGAGGCAAACCTGCATATCACTCAGGGCTTTCTGCAACTCAGCAATCTCTTCCTCCCTCTGCTGCAAATTCCATTCAAGTTTATGCTGCAAAAAACCCGACAGAGTAGTTGAAAACATATTGGGTTTCAAAGGAAACCTCAGTGGATATGGAGGAGTCAGCTTATGTAGGAATATTCCTGACCGCTTTGCCAGCACAGACTCAAGTGCAGCACCAGGCTGTGCACACTTGACCTAAAGAGCAACAGAATAAGATGGAGGTTCAGCCCGGTGGCAAGCAGGCAGGAAGCCCGAGGTTCTAGCACTGAAAGGAAGGAAGGAAGGAAGGAAGGAGGAAGGGCAAGAGGAAAAGAGGTAGGGACAAAGCTACAGGATTAGTGTGACTGGAGATCACACACTGATGACAACGCCTTCCTTTCTCACACCAGCACCAAGAATGCCGTATGTCTCACCGGTTCTCTGTGTGTGCGTGCGTGTGCATGGAGGTACATGTGTAACCCAGAAGTTGTTGGGTGCCTTTTCCGTTGCACCACCAAACTTATTATTTGAGGCAGGATCTCTCATTAAACTGTGAGCTCAGCAATTGAGCAAAGCTTGGTCAGTGGGCTCCAGGACCAGGATCCTCCTGTGTGGGAGTCCTCCCCCCCTTCTCACCTGCCCTTCACAGGCTTCTCTGTAGAGGTCTAACTTCTTCAACAGCTCCTCATTTTCTGCCTCACAGTTAGCCATCTTCTTCTGATAATACTCCAGAAGCTCCTGCGAAGGGCAAAGGATGGCCAGACGATCCTCGATTGAAGGGAGCGGAGTTGACTCCACTGAGTCTGCCATTTTCTTCCACCTATGGGGCTCACTGAAGCCAGAAGCGGCACCACGTTTGGAAGCAATTGTTATTCTATGTGAAATCAGAAAGCATGGAGTAAATCCTATTGTAAATATAACACTTGTAACCTGATCAATGTAGCAAGTTCTAGGCCAGCCAGGGCCACATAATGTGACTCTGTCTAAAGGAAAATCAAAAACAAGCACCTCCCCCGTAAAAAGAACCAAGCAAACAAACAATAGTTAATTCAAAAGACAAACTGGGTAGAAATCCTCTTATGAAAACCAATCTAGTTTGGCATTCTAAAATTTACAATATATGGGGCTGGATAAAAGACTCAGCAGTTCAGAGCACTGGCTGCTCTTCCAGAGGGGTTCAAATCCCAGTACCCACATGACAGCCCATAATCACCTGCAACTCCAGTTCCAAGGGATCTAAAACCCTGTGCAAAATGTGCACAGACACACATGTAGGCAAAATAGCTATAAACATAAAAATTGTAACATAACAAAATAGACATCGGAGTGCAGAAACTTCGCATAAGACAGCCCAAGTTAGAGCTAACAAATGTAGATAACACACATGCTTATTTGTAAGTAAGCAAGTATGCACAATAAACCATCAGCTGCGGCTGTAGCTCAGCAACAGAGCACGTGACAAATTGCTGGTTTAAACCTCAACACACACACACACACACAACTATTTTCAACTAGCATGAAGAAATAAATCTAATACTTCCTCAAACACCGAAAGCTTTTAGTGGCTGGACCTGTAGCTAGCAGCGAAGTGCATGCTTGGCACACACAAGGCCAACACCCCGGCACACATCCCTATCACCCTACACAAAAGCTCATGACAGAAACACTATTTTCTTTTCAAAGAGTGGGAAAGAGGCTAATAAAAATTTGAGCAACTTAGGCTGGAGAGATGGCTCAGCAGTTGGGAGAACTGGCTGCTCTTCCATGGGACCTGGGTTCAATTCCCAGTACTTACATGGCATTTCACAACTGTGTGTAAAACCTGTTTCGAAGGATCCTACACCCTCAAACATATAAGCAAGCAAAACACCAATGCACATAAAATAAAAATAAATTAAAAAAAAGAACAACTCTTACCTTCTACAGATGGAGGGGAGCTATGGGGGTGAGGAATGAGTACTAAGTAGCAGCTCCATCTCGGGTTTATCTCAGGGCTGCTCCCTATGACCCAGATCTGCCATTACTGTGGCTCCTCCATTCACACTCAATGAGTCCTGGCATTTCCACAGAGAGGCTAGGTTTTTGTTCTGATTGAGACTGGGTCTCTCTAAGTAGCTCTTGTTGTCCTAGAACTCAATATGCTGACCAGGCTGGCCTCAAGCTCAAGAGACCCACCATCCTCTGCCTCCTGGGATTAAAGGTGTACCACCACCATTGTTAAACTATTTTATTTTATTTTTTAAAAGATTTATTTATTTATTATGTATACAGCATTCTTTCTGCATGTATGCCTTCAGGCCAGAAGAGGGCACCAGATCTCATTACAGGTGGTTGTGAGCCACCACGTGGTTGCTGGGAATTGAACTCAGGACCTCTGGAAGAGCAACCAGTGCTCTTAACCTCTGAGCCATCTCTCCAGTCCCTGTTAAACTATTTTAAACTCTAGATTCAGAATAAGAATAGAGAACTAGGGACTTGGCTCCAAGATGACCAAAAAAAAAAAAAAAAAAAAAGAGAAACAACGGTCGTGCCAAAAAGGGCTGCAGCCATATGCAACCAATTCGCTACACTAACTGCGCCCACCTGGTGTGTGCCCAAGGACAAGGCCATTAAGAAGTTCGTCATTAGGAACATCATAGAGGCTGCTGCCATCAGGGACATATCCAAAGCAAGTGTCTTCGACGCTTATGTGCTCCCCAAACTCTAGGTCAAGCTGCATTTCTGTGTGAGCGGTGCTATTCAAGCAAGGTAGTCAGGAACCGATCTCGGGAAGCTCGGAAGGACAGAACACCCCCACCACGATTTAGACCTGCTCGTGCTGCACCACGACCTCCACCAAAGCCCATGTGAAGACGTGGCTTCATAAAGACAGAAGAAAACACCTTGGAAAAATAGTGGGATTTACACTTTATGTAGAAGAAAAAAAGAATAGAGAATTAACCTGGGTGGTGGTGGTGCATGCCTTGAAATGCAGCACTCAGGAGGCAGAGTTCAAGGCCAGCCTGGTCTACAGAGCAAGCTAGTTAGTTCCAGGACAGACTCCAAAGCTACACAGAGAAACCCTGTCTCAAAAAACAAAATAAAACAAAAAATAGAGAACTGAGGTTTAGGAAGTATGCTGTCCCTTGAGCTCCTATACTGACTGGATGAAACCTATAGAAGTATTGATTAGTTAACTTAAAAACAAGCAAATATCTTACTTTCTGCAGACGGGTGTGTGTGTCGGAGTAAAGTTCATTCTGTCTTACTTGCACCTATCAAATACACAAAATTGATAATGAGGGCCAGGAAGAGTTTAAAGAAATACACACACACATATATGTACACATACATCCACACAACACACACACACATACACACACACACACACACACACACAACACGCGTGCTATACAGCTTGGGTCCCTCCTCAACATTACCATATTTGACTCCTGAAGGGAATGTAGTATTTAGACCAACATTGGGTATATTAACTGCTTCTCCAACTTGTAACTAAAAAAAAAAACTTTTTTCAAATATTTATTATTTATTTTTCTTTTATGTACATTGGTGCTTTGCCATGGGTGTCAAGTTCCCTGGAACTGGAGTTATAGACAGGTGTGAGCTGCCATGTAGGTGCCTGGAGTTGAACCCAGGTCCTCTGGGAGAGCAGTCAGTGCTCTTAACCACCAAGCCATCTCTTCAGCCCCCAAAACTTTTATAAGATTTATCTTATTTTTATGCGTATGAGTGTATTTCTGCATGTGTGTATGTATATATGTATGTGCAGTACATGGGTGCTTGGTGCCCAAAGAGGTCAGAAAAGGGTGTCACATATCTTGGAACTAGAGTTAATACATGGCTGTAAGTCACCATATAGGTGTGGGGGAAACAAACTGAGGTCTTCTACAAATTAACAAGGGATCTTAACTACTTAACCAACTCCCTAGTCTCTGCCTTATTATATCATCATCATCATCATCATCATTATTATTATTATTATTTGAAACAAGGTCTTTCAATGAATCTGGAGTTCACATATTATTTGAAACAAGGTCTTTCAACATAGGCTGCCCAGCCAATAAGTTTCGGGGATCTGCCTTTCTCAGAAAAGCACATTTGCCAGTGCTTCCTTCCCTCCTTCCCTCTCACTTCTTCACACCCGACCAGCACTGGGGTTACTATTATAAACAGCTGTGCAAGGCTTTTTCACGGGTGCTGAAGATCCAACCCCAGGGCTTCCTGCTCGGAAGGCAGGCACTTTGCCAACTGAACTGTCTTACCCTTGTGGGATTTTTTTTTTGTTGTTGTTGTTTTCATTTCGTTGGTTTGAGAAAGCATCTAACTAGGGTTGGAGAGATGGCTCAGTGGTTAAGAGCACTGACTGCTCTTCCAGAGGACCTGGGTTCAATTCCCAGCACCCACATGGCAGCTCACACCTGTCTGTAGCTTCAGTTCCAGGGGACCTCACACCCTAACACAGACACACCTGTAGACAAAACACCAATGAATATAAAATAAAAATAAATAAGGAAGGAAGGAAGGAAGGAAGGAAGGAAGGAAGGAAGGAAGGAAGGAAGGAAGGAAGGAAGGATCTAGCTATGTAGCCCTGGCAGTCCTGAAACTCTCTCTGTAGGCCAGGCTGGCCTTGAACTCAAGAGATCCACCTGTCTCGGTCTCCCAACTGGGATTAAAGGCCGAGGTGTTGTGTATGTGTGTCTAGGCTGGAGGATGACCTAAGGAGTAAGCTTTCTTCCTCCACGACTCAGCTGACGGTCTAGTGCAGGTAGTCAGGACTAGCAGCAAGCACCTTAACCTGCTGAGTTATATGTAAGCTGCTCTAGTAATTTTTTTTTCAAATATATCTATTTTATGGCTGTTTTGCCTGCATCTATGTCTGTTTTTTTTTGTTTGTTTGTTTTTTCGGTTTTTCGAGACAGGGTTTCTCTGTGGTTTTGGAGCCTGTCCTGGAACTAGCTCTTGTAGACCAGGCTGGTCTCGAACTCACAGAGATCCGCCTGCCTCTGCCTCGCCCAGCTTCTGCATCTATGTCTGTACACTAGGTAGGTGTATGCCGGTGCCCCAGGAGACTGGACAGTTGTAAGTTGTCACGTGGCTGCTGGGAAGCCAACCCAGGTCCCTGGGAAGAGCAGGAGTGCTCTCAAGCACTGAAGCATCTCTCCTGGCCCTGTCTAATGATTTTAAGAGAAGGCTAGGCCACTCCTTTTCTTGACTCTCCTATCTAGCCTAAGAAACCAGAGTTACATGATGATAGATAATCCTGTCTCAAGAGAAAACAAAAACTTGTAAATTGCTCAGCCTTAAACATTAAATAAAGCCTAGAATTCAGAACTGTCTATAATTAAGACTCAAACCTCTCTCCTGACTTATTTCTATCTCCTTCTCTAAACAAATTCTATTTCTACAAAATGTTCTTTTTGGTTTGTTCTTGAGACAGGATCTCACTATGCAGCCTTGGCTGGCCTGGAACTATGTAAACCAGGTTGGTCTAAAATGCATAGAGATCTGCCTGCCTCTGCCTCCTGAGACCTGGGATTAAAAACCTATACACCATGCCAGACCCGCATAATGTTCTTCGTTCTATGCTTTTGATCATGAGCTTCCTGGAATCTGAAGTATATCTCCTTCCGCAACTCTAGTAAATTCACTTAACCAAGACAATTCTGTATCTGTACACAAAATTTATCTTAAATACTATTCCTTTATCTCTTTCCTGACTTTTTTCCACTCAAAATGATCTGTCAAGTCAACTGTGGTGGCTTGTATCAGTAAAAGCTAGCAGTGGGAAGATCACCCAAAAATTGAGAGCAGCCTAGAGTAGAGTTAAGTTCCAGGCAAGCCTAGGCTACAGAACAAGGCCTTGTCTCAAATAAACAACAACAAAAACCCACAAAATGATCTGTCAAGCTGGGCAGTTATGGTGCACACCTTTAATCCCAGCACTTGGGAGGCAGAGGCAGGTGGATCTCTGTGAGTTTAAAGCCAGCCTGGTCTACAAAGAGAGTTCCAAGACTCTGTTACACAGAGAAGCCCTGTCTTGGAATCTCTCTCTCTCTCTCTCTCTCTCTCTCTCTCTCTCTCTCTCTNCTCTCTCTCTCTCTCTCTCTCTCTCTCTCTCTCTCTCTCTCTCTCTCTCTCTCTCTCTCTCTCTCACACACACACACACACACACACACACACACACACAAATGATCTGTCAGAACGACCTAACAACCACAGCTTATACACTTGTTCTTCAGCACTTGAAAGGCTGCGTGGACAGGAGTACTGCCATGAGACCAGTCTGGTATACATAGCTAATTCCAAGCCCATCTGGGCTTCAGAGTAAGATCCCGTCTCAAAAAGCAGAAATAAACAACAAGTCAAAAACAGGGGCTGGAGAGATAGATGGTTCAGAGGTGAAGAGCACTGGTTGCCCTCCTAGAGGGCTAGAGTTCAATTCCCGGCAACCTCATGGTGGCTCACAACCATCTATAATGAGATCTGGTGTCCTCTTCTGGCATGCAGGTATGCACAGGTAAAACATCGTATACATAATAAATCAATCTTTTTAAAAAATCAAAAACAAATGTTTTCACCGAAAAGTGGTTGCATTTAAAGTTCTACTATGATAACCGGTCTTCTCGGCAGACAGAGTCATCTTAACACTACCTTCCTTCCAAGGCAGCGTTGCCTCTAGTTATATAAGAGTTAGTGGGTTTCTTTTTTGGAGGTGTAAGAGGTCGAATTCAAGGCCACGGTCACGCTAAGCAAACACTCTACATACTGGCCACAAACCCGTCCCGAAAAATGTTGCATTTACTCGCATAACTACTTTCTGAAGTACTGTTATTATCTTTTATTTTACAAACGAGGACATCGAAGCTTACTGAAGCGGGAGGGAAGGGGAGCCGGAACTCAATCTGTCTCCAGGACGTCTGGATCCTGTTCTCCCGCAAATTCACTCAGTTTTTGACCAGATCTTAGCCCCCTCATTATTAAAGCTCTCCGCGTCCCAGAGACCTCTCCTTTTGCAGACAAACTTTCCATGGCTGGTCCCTAAGTCACCTAAAGAGCCCAGGTTTAGTCTTCTGTTGCTCCCTTCCGCACTGATTTACGAACGCTTTTATCCCACCAGGTTTTCTTTCTTCCAACGTCTGTCCTAAAAATCCCTTCACCTTTACCCCCAAATCCACACTCACCAAGCACTAATCCTTGGCATCCGACAACGCAACCGAAAAACAACTCAAATCAGCGAGCGTCGACAAAATCCTACCAATCGCTCGCTAGCTTAGGCGGCCTTTTGGGTTACGCACCAATAGGACGGTTGTTCACCCTGCAGCCCTGCCCATCTTGCCTTGCGCCTCACTGGGGCGAGGTTCCTGGGAAGTGTAGTTTTTCACCTGTACGTGGCGTTGTGCGTAGGCAGGATGGGGGGGGGGGTAGCTCTTGGCTATTAGAACTCTCTGAACTTGACAACTTGGGCTAAACTCACTTAACTGTTTTTCTTTAATGAAATCTGATGCATAAATGACATAATCACGGTGTGTGTCACAGGAATACCTCAAGTGTCTTGTAAATATTGTCATTTGACAGAACCTTCGATTTCCTTCCAAATGAACCCGAGAAAACTTTCACAAACCCTATGGAGTTGTACAAGCCTGTGATCCTAATACCTGGGAAGGGGAATAAAAAGGTTGAGGAGTTCAAGGTCATTCTCCACCAAATAGCAATT
Organism: Alexandromys fortis; assembly: GCF_014885135.2. Classification (NCBI taxonomy): domain Eukaryota; kingdom Metazoa; phylum Chordata; class Mammalia; order Rodentia; family Cricetidae; genus Alexandromys; species Alexandromys fortis. The sequence continues at coordinate 10,227,171 of NW_026067943.1, forward strand.
CTGAGCCATTGGTTACCTAAGCACCTGAATCAGAAAGCCAAAACAGGAGGAAAAAAGAGAGAAATTTGGTGGCCTAAATGTGGGGTTCAATGTCACCAGTCAAGGGATTACATATTCAACTGTTAAGTCTAGCTGGCCTCATTTAAACATTAGAAGGATAGATGAAGAGCTGAGAGCCCATATCTGGGGGTGGGGCTCAAAACAAAAGAGGATATATAAAAGGATTAATGCTGCAATGCAGGTAGTGTTGGAGATTATCATTTTCAGGTGTGACTTTTGTTTATGCGGCACTTGTTTAACTCTGGTTTTTTTTTGTTTGTTTGTTTGTTTGTTTTTTCGAGACAGGGTTTCTCTGTGGTTTTGGAGCCTGTCCTGGAACTAGCTCTTGTAGACCAGGCTGGTCTCGAACTCACAGAGATCCCCCTGCCTCTGCCTCCCAAGTGCTAGGATTAAAGCTGTGCGCCACCACCGCCCGGCTACTTGTTTAACTCTGAAGCTGTGATTCTTTTTTTCACAGTCAAGTTCACAAGTTTATCTCTAGATGATTCTAGAACCGGTCAAACTGACTATTTGATATTAACCACCACAGGCTCAGTATTTTTTTTTCTGGCTTTTTCTACATAAATACAGAAAACAGAAAATAGGATTTTTTTTTTTAGCTTAAAAAAACTAAAAAAGAGGTCTCACAAACTTTTTTTTCCCTGAAGTATAAAACAGAGTGCTCAGACCAAGGACGATACCGCAGGCCTGAGGCAGTGGAAGCTGGACAAGGACCGATTTCTCTCCCAAAGCCTGGGCCTCGCAAGGTCTCTATCAGCAGCTGTTCTGGAAGGGCAGGATACTGCACCAGGGAAACAGATCTCCCCTCAAATTGGGGGGAAAGCAGGAAGACCAGTCACGAAACACTCCTTCCTCCTGCTCCAAACTGAGAAAGAGAGCAGCATCCCCCATCCCCAGCTTTCTGGGCCTGATGCCCCTTACCTGGCATTTACCAAAACCCATCCAACTTAGTCCCTAACGAAAGTCAGAAGGTGCCCAAAGTTTGCTGGGAGGGCGAGAGGCTGGTGTGACACCAAACAGATCTTTATCTGAAGCCATGATTGGTGCCATTTCTTGCTGTTTGTTTGCTAGCCTGTTCTTCCAGCTGCACGGCCAGTCGCAGGGCCTTGCTGACTTCTCGCCAGGCCGAGAAGTGCTTGGTCGCCTGCGCCAGGGCAGATTCTGCTTTGTTCACAAAGGTACTCCAAGTCATAGTCTGGCTGATCGGTCATCACCGAGAGCTCAGGTCACCTTGGTCCTTGCTGTTTTATCTTCCTGAGCTCCTCGGTGCCTCTCTCTTCCAGCTCCCTGATCTGAGTTATGGCTTCATTGGAGTTGGACATCTGGGAAGACAGCTCCTCCACTCCCTTGAAGAAATTGACTGCCAGCGAGGTCCCATTAGAACTGGCTTCCATCTCTTCGGTTTCCATTTGAATTGGCTGCTCTCCACTGGATCCACTGTGGGGGCTCAGCTCCTTGACTCTGTCTGCCTAACTCAGCGGATTTAAAGTATATTCACAGGAGCTGACACCTGGTGAGATCACGGCCCTCATGCAAGTCCTTGAGTTCTTGCCAGCACCTGCTCCAGTTTGTTCTCGCGGGGTGGGGTGTGAGCCTTGTTCTGTCCCAGAGCCCTGCTGCACTCCCTCAGAGCTAGGAGAGACTTGTTCATCTCTGCACCCTCCATGCCAGTCAGCACTAAAAAGTGTCAGCCTCTCGTTCATTCCCTGCCAGATCCACCAAAGAGAATTTACCATGTAATCTCCCTTTGGCTCGAGGAAGAATCTGGAAGCAGGCTTGGGAGCGGGAGGAATTGGAGGTGACAAACGTTTGTCCAGAAGTCCTGCAGGCACTGCCCATGCTGCTCATGATGAACACAGTTGACCAGGTACTCCTACAGTCCCACAACCTGCACCTGCCGCTTGCTGAAGCTGTGATTCTTCGCCTGTCTAAAACACCTGATGGTCTAATTAATAAGAGCTGAACAGCCAATAGCGAGGTAGGAACAAGGATAGGTGGGGCTGGCAGGCAGAGGGAATATATTCGAGGAGAACCGAGGAAAAGGGACAAGTAAGAAGGAGGAACAAGAGAACAAGTACAGGAGGAACCTAGGGGCCAGCCACCCAGCCACCCAGCCACCCAGCCATCCAGGTACCCAGCCGGGCTCAGAGTAAGAAGGAAAATAGGACGTACAGAAGAAAGATAAAAGCCCAAAGACAAAAGGTAGTGGGGATAATTTAAGATAAGAAAAGCTGGCTAGACCTAGGCAGTTTGGATGCTCACCTTACTAGACCTGGATGGAGGTGGGTGGTCCTTGGACTTCCCACAGGGCAGAGAACCCTGATTGCTCTTTGGGCTGACGAGGGAGGGGGACTCGATTGGGGGAGGGGGAGGGAAAGGGGAGACAGCGGTGGGGAAGAGACAGAAATCTTTAATAAAAAAAAATAGTTTTAAAGTTCAAAAAAAAAAAAAAAGACCAGAGCCCTAAAAAAAAGAAAGAAAGAAAGAAAGAAAGAAAGAAAAGAAAAGCTGGCTTAAACAAGCCAAGCTATGGCCAGGCATTTATAACTAAGAATAAGTCTTCTTCGTGTGTGATTTATTTGGGAGATGGGTGGCCGGCCCTCCAAAAAACCAAAATAATAAAAGTCCCACAATATGGTAGCATTGCCTTAAACTTTAGAAAGCTTAAAATTTGAAGCCTTCATGTCCATGTCAAGTTCAATTGTTGGGCCCTAAAGCCCCACCAAGGAGGAGGTCGCTCCAAGAGACACCCTCAGCACGGTTGGTGCAATATCAAGAGGAATTTTTATTCTGCCATGGCAGAGGTCCCTCAGCCTCGAGAGGAGAAGGACCCCTGCTTTGTCTATTACAAGATCTTTTAAAGGAAAAACCACAAAATCAGGGAGGGGGTAGTACAGAATCAAAGGGAAAGTCTAGAAATTATTTGTCAACTGTTTTGACTAGTTCATTCAACAGTCAGCTAACTCTACTTGATCAATGTTATGGCGATTACAAGGAGGAACACCTGCAGGTCGTCTCACCCCAGTTCCAGGGTCCGGGTCTATTGAAGAAAGACTACAATGGGGATGGAACGTACTCAAAGCTCCAGTGCTCCTGGTTGGTTACCAGGGTCCTGGTTCCCAGGAGGAGGGGTGCAGTAATGCTGAGGTGCCCCAAAGTCTTTCACAATGACTCACTGGTAAGTGAAGCTACACATTTTCAATGTGATATTTCAAATGACATATTTTTTTTATTCATGCCACAGGAAAGGATAAAGGGAAGGGTTATAGTTTTTCATCTCTATTAGTCTTTTGATTAGTCCTTGTGAAATTCTTGGAGTCAGGCTGGAGTGAGGAGTACAGTTCAGAGGCAGAATACTTGTTTACTATTCGGTATTCATCATTCCTGAAGCCCTAAGTTCAGTCCCAGGTTCTAGCCAATCAATGAGCAAACAAGCAAATAACCATTGAAATGTGTTTTGGATCAAGGGTGATGGGCTATGACGTTTTGTTTGTTTTAAGAAAGGGTTTCTTCGTCTATCCCTGTCCTAGAACTTGCTATGTAAACCAATCTGATCTCAAACTCACATAGATCTGCCTGCCTATGCCTTGCAGATGCCTGGCGCTTGCTCTCTCGCTCTCTCTCTCTCTCTCTCTCTCTCTCTCTCTCTCTCTCTCTCTCTCTCTCTTTCTCTGTGTGTGTATGCTTTTGTTTTTGTGTTGTTTGGGTTTTTTGTTTTGTTTTTGAGAAAGGGTCTCACTGTGTAGCCAGGCTAGTTTTGAAGTTGCTATAATAAGACCAGGCTAGCCTAGAACTCACAGAGATCCTCCTGCATCTACTCTGGAATGCAAGGCAAATACCCAGCATACACACAGACACAAAAGTAACAATTTCTTCTTTGCATATAGGAAGTCCTCAATTCAATTCCTAGTATTGTGAAATCAAACAGCCCTACTACTGTTGTTCGAGACAGGGTTTTGGGGCCTGTCCTGGAACTAGCTTTTGTAGACCAGGCTAGCCTCGAACTCGTTAAAAATCCGTCCACCTCTGCTTCCCAAAGTGCTGGGATTAAAGGCGTGTGCCACCACTGCCTGGCCTGTTTCTATCTCTTGAGTGCCATGATAACAGGTATTCTCTCGTACCACTGGTTTACGTGGTGCTGGGGACCAAATCTAGGAGTCCCAGCTCACTAACCAGGTATTTTGAGTGCATGCTTAATGAAAAACATTATTTTGATGACTTTTAAATTTTGAATTCTACTATTTCTTTCTTTTTTATGTGTATAGTTTGACTTTCCAGATTAACTACTAAACAATCTAAGTCTTGTTATTGTAGGACCCAATTATGACAAGCTCAGTAGATGCCCAAGTCTCAGTAGTTTACCCTAAGGCAATATCTGGTTCCAAGAAAGACCACAAACTGAGACCACCCAGGCACCAACCAGGAACAGACCATCCAAAGGAAATTTCTAACATTCTAACTATTGTAGATAGGATCACCTGCCAGCACACACCCATCACTATTCACCAGGACACCCCTAGACAAATGGCAGCCAATCAGGGGTCCTGAATCTAAGAAATCCCTCACCCCAGTCTCTGCTATTATAATACCCCCACCCCAACTGAGATCCAGGTGTTAAATCACAACAACACGTTGGACGCAGGGAGAATCCGAGTTTGAACTTGAATGAAGGCTCTTTTGTTTTTATGCACAGGACTCGGTCTTCTAGTTGGTTTTTGGGCAACTCCGTGATCCGGGTATAACTGTTATAGATTATTACTTGCATACAATGTCATACCTTCCTGTGTCCACATCTGTTTGTACATTGCTTTATTTTTATTTATTTTACTTTATTTTTCCTGCATGCATGCCTTCAGGCCAGAACAGGGCACCAGATCTTATTACTGATGGTTGTGAGCCACCATGTGGCTGCTGGGAATTGAACTCAAGACCTTTGGAAGAGCAGTCAATGCTCTTAACCTCTGAGCCATCTCTCCAGCCTACTTTTTTTTTTTTTTTTTTTTTTTTTTAAAGCAAGAAATGGAGACTAGACTGTAGTTAATCTCATGGGCACATTTGCCTACTATGTTCAAGAACTTGGGTTCAATTTCTAATACCGGAAAAGAAAGCGAATAAACTAGAGACCATATTCCCACCTTCTTGAGAAGGTGGGCCAGTCTGCTGACTAGCAGAATAATACCTTATTCCTNCCCCCCCCCCCCCCCCCCCCATTAACAGGCCTACTTAGCTGTCTTGGAACTAGTTATTGTAGACCAAGCTGGCCTGGAACTCACAGAGATCCACTTGCCTCTGCCTCTACCCGATCCCTTTTTCTTTTTGAGAAAGGATTTTTACCATTAGTCTCTTTTTTCTTTCACTTATTTATTTAATGTGTGAGTATGTCTATGTATGGACCTGTGTGAGGGTCAGAGGACATCTTTCAGGAGTTCTCTCTTTTAACCATGTGGGTTCCAGAAATCAAACTCAGGTTTTCAGGCTTGGTGGCAACTGTCCTTACCAGCTGAGCCATTGTTCTGGCCCTGGCCACGTACTGACTGAGCTGGACTTCAGCATATATCCGGGGAGGGCCTTGACGTCATGGTGCTCTTTCTGTAGCTCTGCCCAGTGTCGAGTTTATAGTCCTGTGCCACCACACAGGGGTTTTTCTTGTTGAGGCAAGCTTATAAACTCTTAAACGTATAAAGGAGTTGTAGGAGCGTATACCAGCAACGTGACTTTATTTATTTTTGAGACAGAGTTTGAAAAGCTTATAAACTCTTAAACGTGTAAAGGAATTGTAGGAACGTGACTCTATCTATCTATCTATCTATCTATCTATCTATCTATCTATCTATCTATCTATCTATTTTTGAGACAGGGTTGCAATCATGCCTGGCCTTACACGTAGAGGTTTCTGATTTATGTATTTATTTATTTATTTTTGAGACAGGGTTGCAATCATGCCCGGCCTTACACGTAGAGGTTTCTGACAAAAAAGGTGACTGGGAAAAAAAAGTTAGCAGAGTTAGCAGAGCTGGTGTTTCCAGGTCGTGCTTACTTCTCAAGTAAGACGGTTGGAGGATAACTGCCAACAGGTAGAAAAGCAAGGCCAGGAGCTACGCGGGTCCCTGTGTGGTGAGGAAAGCTACCCGCAGCTGGCGGCGAGGCCTGCGGTGTGAGGAGATGCGCTGGAACCAACTGGTCATGGAGAAGCCAGGGCCCCGGATCAAAGAGACCATGTTAGGTCAGTGGTAAAAGACTAGCGTTTGGAAGACAGACTAGAGACCCGGGAACTGTGTTAAGAACGGGTCCGGGAGGCCAGGCAAGGCCGACGACGCCAGGGCCCACTTTGTTTTCGTGTCCCCGACACAAAGAGGAAAAGGAACCTCCTCACCGGAAACAGAACCTCTGCTCTCTGAGGCATTACACATTCCTCCGCGCGCCGGAAGAGCGTGTTCCACCTTGCGGGAGAGCGTCTCTGTCTCCGCCGCCTCTCCTCGCGGAGGGGTCGCGGAGCCTTCAGAGGCCACGCACCCCGAGTGGACGGAGGGCGCGGAACCTTGGCGGGCAAGCCGAGAAGAAGCCACGCCGGGCTGTCGCGAAAGGGAGGAAGGAGAGAGGACCGGACTAGGAGTCGCGGCGGCGGGATTCTGTTTCCTGCGGTGGCGGACGGATTTGGCAGTACGTTAACTTCCGGGAGCGTCCTGGCCCTGAGAGGAAAAGCCCTGAAGGAAACAATAACAAACGAGCCGGAGGAAGCGCTCCTGGGTGTTCTGTGAGGGACGGTTCTCTTCTGAGAAGATGCTCTGCGGCCCCTGTGAGGGGACGTGAGAGGGCTTGGTCACCGTCCGCCCGCCTCTCCCCGCTCGCGCACCTCAGGGGCCTCCTGGCTATTGCCATGGCGGCCGTGGGCCCAGGGGGCTACGCGGCGGAGTTCGTGCCGCCGCCGGAGTGCCCGGTCTTCGAGCCCAGCTGGGAGGAGTTCTCAGACCCTCTCAGTTTCATCGGCCGCATCCGCCCTTTGGCTGAGAAAACTGGCATCTGCAAGATCCGTCCCCCCAAGGTAGCGGAGTCGGGGGGTGGGAGAGGGGGAGGTGGGGGGGCGGGTCCGCAGCTTTTCCCGTTTCGGTTCTACCGTGCTTCCGTGGAGCCCTTCCCTCAATTTTTTTTTTTTTTGGTACTCCGAGGCTCCGTTTGAGGATGGTTTGCCTTGGTTTCCTATGGAGTTTCACGTCCACTTTTTTACATTTCTTTTTGCGTGGGTGCGCGCGCGCGCGCGCGCGTTGAGGTCAGAGGACATTTTGTGGGAGTCTCAGGGCTCGAACTCAGGTCGTCGGGCTTGGCCCTCGCGACCGAGCCATCATCTCCCTAGCTCTCAGGTCGCCCCTGCCAGAGAAAATAGTGTCTCTGGGCCCTCTTCCTTCCGGAACTCATTGGGGCACGGGTACTGTTGTTTGGGTTGGAGGGGAGGATAACAAAAGGCTTCAGGCCCTTTCTAGAAAAGGTGTTTGACGCGCCATGGCGAACGCCCCGTGCACAGGTGTTTGGCGTGTCACGGCGAATGCTCGTGCACAACTATTGTGCTTCCCTATTGTGCTTCCGTGCTGAAGACTCCACTGCTGTCGGATTTCTGTGTCCCAGCCTGCTAATGCCCAGTTTATCAGACCCTTGCAGGCCACTACTCGGGTTTCTTGACATGTAATCCGAGCCGTACCTGCCCCCATGATGATGTCACTAGACTAGAACCCCCAAGTTAATTACTACGGCAACTAGAAAAGCCATCCTTGGGCAGGTAAAAGAACATTCGCTATTTTCCTAGATGTAGAGATGGGCGTGGAGGAAAACATTGAAATCTTGAAATCTCTTGATGGAGGAACGGAAGGGACAAAGGTTTCAGAGTTGTAATATTATAGTCAAGTTTGCCTTTAAGTTAGTTATCCTCACTTTTTAAGGGTAGGAAAGCAGATAATTCCTGTGACGTGCGGAATTAGTTTGCTGAGAGGTTGATATGATCAAGTTCAGTGTTTTTTCTTTCTTAATCAGACCAGTGCTTTCTCAGTAATGCTGGGGTAGGAGGGTGCCTCACGGCCCTGGGCTCAGTCTCCAGCAATGCGGTAGAAAACCTTGTCCAGCTGCTGCTGGACAACCAGCACCAGGGTCAATTGGATATTGTTTAAATGAGGTCCCTCTGCCATATTGAGAGTAGAACTAATTTTTGATTAATTTTTAAATGTGGACATTTTGCAGTCTGTTTTTCTTTTCTAGCAAGTATGGAGATGATTTTTGTTGTTGATATTGAGATGGTCTAGCCATGATGTCTAGGCTGACTTGGAACTCTTGATCCAGGCTCTGCTTCCTGCGATACTAAGATTATCAGCATGTGCCACACCCAGCCACTGGGTTCTTTATTTTTCCCCCAGACAGGGTTTCTCTTATGTCTTAGCTGTCCTGGAACTAGCTCTTCTAGACCAGACTGGCCTCAAACTCACAGAAATCCACCTGCCTTTGCCTCCCGAGTGCTAGGATTAAAGGCATGTGTCACCATGGCCTGGCTTTTTTTTTTTTTTTTTTTTTTAAGTTTTACTTGGTAAACTTGTGTGTTTATTGGACATTGTTTTGTGTTTGACAAGTTCATTGTGTTCTCTCCCCTGGTAACCTTGGAGAGAGTAATTTTGTATTTTGGGATGATAAGATTTGAGGATTGCTTTTCCAAGTAATATTAAAATGAAAACTTTATAAGAATATTGCTCTTTCTGTCTTTATAGTGAAGACTTATGTATGCTAATGTATTGTCACCATGTTTTGTGGTAACTCCATGCTAAATTACCAGAACAATTCTTTCCATTTAGGATTGGCAACCTCCATTTGCTTGTGAAGTAAAAACCTTTCGCTTCACTCCCAGAGTCCAGCGCCTGAATGAACTTGAGGTGAGTAGCAGACCAATATTCCTGTCTTCTGTTAGTTTCTTCTCTTGTGGTGGTGGTGGTTAGGGATTCAGGTTCACACAGACTCAGCACATGCTCTCCCATGCCTTTACAGTTCCAGCCTTTTAATTGCCTGCCTTAGGATTTTAAGTGGAACTCTGAGAAGCTCATGTACAGGTCCCAAAACTCGTGTTAACTGGAATTTAGTAGAATGGTTGTTACTTGATGTTTGAGAAGAGTGTCTTTTAAGACACTTTCAAGTAGTTTCTACATTTTTTTTTCTTCACTTAACTGGGATAATAGAAAACTATTTTTTTTTTTTTAAATATCAAGACAGGGTTTCTTTGTGTAGCCCTGGCTGTTCTGGAACTTGCTCTGTAGGCCAGGCTGGCCTCGAACTCACAAACGTCTGCCTGCCTCTGCTTCCTGAGTGCTGGAATTAAATGCGTTCACATATTTTCATAATAGAAGATCCAAGGCTTAACCTTTAGAGAAGTGGAAGTTTGTCTTTCTTTCTTTTGAGACAGGGTCTCATATAGCCCAAGATGTCAGTTAGCTACCTATGTCTCCTGGTCTTCCTACCTCTACATTTTGTGTATCACTGTGCCCAGTTTATATGATGGTAGGGATAGAACCCTGGCTTTCAAGAAGCTAGGCAAGCACTCTACCAGCTGAGCTACTTCCCCTAGCCCCTTTCCCTACTCGCTCACCATCTTAAGCTAGTCTTTCTTTGTAGCAAATGTGATCTGGTGTAGAACTTACTATGTAACCCAGGCTAACTTTGAACTCTTGGCAATCCTCCTGTTTCAGCCCCCTGTGGGTACTGGGGTTACAAAAAAAAGGCTTTTGCCATAATGCCCAGCTCCAAACTTAAATTTATTAGATAGCATGCAAAATAATAGATTTCATTATGATATTTTCATATTGTTAGGTATAAAAATGGAGGTAGCGGTGGCTGGTTCTGGAAAGGAGCTGACAAAATAAAAAACTCTTTAGCAATGAAGTTTATTAGGACAAAGGGCCTGTAGAGCATGATTGTGCCTTTAGGTAGGAGAGCATTGGAAAGAAGAATAACAGTGGCTGGAGCGATGAATTGTGGATAAGAGCACTTGTGGCTCTTTCAGAGATCCTGAGTTGGATTCCCAGCATCCACATGATGGTTTACAACCCTCTGGAACTCCAGTTCCAGGGGGAATCAGATGTCCTCTTCTAGTATCTGTAGGTATACTACACCATACACATTAAAAACAACAATGAAAATGAACCAAAACCAGCATAACAGGACCTTAAATGAAAGTCAAAGCTTTCTTTTAACATCTAGTAAAGAACTTAGTAAAGAATAGCTTGACTGGAGAGAAGGTCCCAGAAGTCCCTGGTTTAATTTCCAGCACCTACATGGCGGCTCACAGCTGTCTGTAACTCCAGTTCTAGAGGATCTGACACCTTCACACAGACATATGCAGGCAAAATACCAATGCACGTAACATAAAAAAAAAATCTTTAAAAATAATAGCTTAAAGTAAGAGAGACAGCCACCACATACAGGATGATGGGGAAGAAGGTGGGCCTGAGGTAGGAGTAATTTAGGGACTGATACTTTTCTCTGAATTGGAGGCAAAGAAAACAAAAGGTTTCAGGCTTTTTGTTATTCAGTGAGGTTTTGAAGTGTCAACTTGATATACTCTATCATTATTCAGTTATTGTGTTTTCATAGTAGAAACTCCACTTGTGTTGGCTGTTTTCTGTGTCAAAGCCTGCAAACATTCAGTTTACCAAACCTTTTCAGACAGCCTAACAACTCAGTCAAGCAACCGAAGTTCAACACTCAGATTTACTCTCCTTCTATTGTGGGATCAAGTGTTGAACTCAGGTCCTCAGGCTTTGGTGACAAGCATTTTCACCTGCTAAGCCTCCTTGCAGGCCTCGCTTTCTTTCTGTCTTCTACCCAGTACTGGGAGTTGAACCTAGGGCCTTGAGGTTGCTGGACAAATAGTCTACCGTCATGCTTTATCCCCAGCCCTGTGTTTTTGATTTCTGTATTTTAATAATTTTAGGCAATGACTAGAGTGAGATTGGACTTCTTGGATCAACTGGCAAAGTTTTGGGAACTTCAAGGATCTACATTGAAGATCCCCGTGGTGGAGAGAAAAATCCTGGATTTGTATGCTTTAAGCAAGGTGAGGCCAATACTTGGCTTAGAAGTTTAACAGTAGTAAGTGTAGTGAGTACATGCTTAATTTGTGCCAGGTCCTCCCATGAAGAAATTGAGCAAAGGTTTGTGATTTCATGAAATTAAGGATTTTAAGTAATCTTTTTGTTTTGTTACTGGTTTTTTGTTTGTTTGTTTTTTGTTTTTTGAGACAGGGCTTCTTTGTGTAATAGCCTTGACTGTCCTGGAACTTGCTTTGTAGTCCATGCTGGCCTTGAACTCACAGAGATCTGCTTGCCTCTGCCTCCCAAGTACTGGGATTAAAGGCATGTGCCACCACCGCCCAGCTGTTTGTTTATTTTTAAAGATCATTTATTCTTTTTTGGAGACTGGATCTTCCTATATGGCTGACCTCAGGTTTTCTTTTTAGACCAAGCTGGCTTCAAACTTTGTGTAAAAACACACATGCACATAGTTTATATGTGGAGATCAGACGAGAGCCCAGTGAACTGTGTCCCCCAACCCTGCCCTCAGTGGCATCAAATTTACATAGGAATACAGAAACATGCCTGGCCCATAAAAATTTCTTTTTTGTGTGCATGTGTGTGTGACAGTGTGTCCCCGTGTACATTTGGAAGCCAGAAGAGGGCATTGAGTGTTCCTCTCTATCTCTTTTTGCCTTACCCCAGTGCTTCTCATTCTGTGGGTTATGACCACCAGATAACTGGTCACATGCTGGATAACTTGCATATCAGATATGAAAAAATTGGCAGTAATGAAGTAGCAATGGAATAATTTTGGGGGGGTCAATGCATGAGGAACTGTATTAAAGAATTGCAGCCTTAGCCGGGCGGTGGTGGTGCACGCCTTTAATCCCAGCACTTGGGAGGCAGAGGCAGGTGGATCTCTGTGAGTTCCAGCTGGTCTACAGAGCTAGTTCCAGGACAGGCTCCAAAACCACAGAGAAACCCTGTCTCGAACCCCCCCCCCCCAAAAAAAAAAAAAAGAATTGCAGCCTTAGGAAGGTTAAGAACAACTACCTTATCCCTTTAGGACAGGGTAATGAAAACTAAGTTCTTAAACCTGGAACTTAGTTTTTTGACTAGGCTAGAAGCCAGCAAGCTCTAGCAATCCTGTCTCTGTTCTCCACAGCACTGGAGTTACAGGTACACTTAAAACCATACCTAGTTTATTACATGGGTCCTAGTAGCTAACTTAGGTTCTCACAATTGCATGGCAATTGATTATAACCACTGTGCTATCTCTCTAGCCCCTAAAGTTTTCCTTTAAAGAATTCTCTTTTGGAGGTTGGAGAGGTGACTCAGTGGTTAAGAGCACTGGTTGCTTTTCTGGAGAACTTGGGTTCAAGTCCCAGCACCCACATGACAGCTTATAACTGTATGGTATTTACTGCATAGCTGAGGCTGGCCTTGAACTCTGATTGTCTTACCTGAGTGCTTGGTCAGCAGGCATAACTGGTATGCTCAAAATTTGAGCATACTCCCTGTAAAGGTAAAAATAAAATGGTGCTGTTCTCCAAGTAGCCTGTGGGCTACCAGAGGCAGTGAGTCCCAGGCAGGCACACCGTGCAGAGTGAGATTGGATATTTATTTAGTGGGTTATGGCAGGGAGATGGAGGGAGAAGGGGGACATGGGGGGGGGGAGAGGAGAGGAGAGGAGCCACACCAGCAGCTACCTCTTTGGGAGAGACTGAAAGGGAAAGACTACATACATACACATTTATGTGTGTGTGTCCTAAAGGTGCATGTGGAGTCCTAAAGAGGGGGGCTTTGGATCTCCAGAGCAGTTAGAGTTTATAGGTGTTTGTGAGCTTAGCAGTTAAAGTTTACAGGTGTGGGTGTTAGGACCCAAACTCTGTTCTTCTGCAAGAGCAGGGAGCTCTCTTAACCACAGAAATGTTTCCAGCTTCATAGCTTGTTTCAAAAATAATTTTTTGTTGTTGTTGGTTGGGATATTTTTTGGTGGGGGGGAGGATTAGTTTTTTAGTTTAGTGTATATTTTTTCATTCTGTGTAATGTACAATGTATAAATTTATTAAATACTTTTGGATGCCTTTGAAAGTAGATCCAATAATATTAAATTTTAAGGTTTGATGTTTGTAAAATTATTGTCTGTATTTCTTTGTATGTTAACAGAGTATCAGTTTAATAAAAGGAAATTTGCTGTTTTTTTTTTTTTTTTTTTTTTTTTGTTTTTTTGTGACAGGGTTTCTCTGTGGTTTTGGAGCCTGTCCTGGAACTAGCTCTTGTAGACCAGGCTGACCTCGAACTCACAGAGATCCTCCAGTCTCTGCCTTCCGGAGTGCTGGGATTAAAGGCGTGTACCACCACCGCCTGGCGGAAATTTGCTTTGCGTTATAAGTCCAGAATAATTTTGATATTTAGCAGACAAGATTTAGAGTTAGGATACTGGAACTTTACTTACTTGGTGAAACTTTTAAACATTAATTTTGCAAGCTAGTGGGAACTCACTGACCTCAGACTGACAGCTGGGGAACCAGCACAAGGCCCTCTGAATGCGGGTGATAGTGTGTAGCATAGACAGTTTGTGGGGCCACTAGCAGTAGAGCCAGTATTTATCCCTAGTGCATGAACTGGCTCTTTGGAGCTCATTCCCTATGAAGGGATATCTTGCTCAGCCTAGATAAAGGGCCTTGGTCCTGCCTCAAGTGATGTGATAGACTTGGTTGATTCCCCATTGGAGGCCTCACCCTCTCTGGAGAGGGGATGGGGAGTCGGGGGGGGGGGGGGGGGGGGGAGGAGGGAGAAGGAACTAGGATTAATATGTAAAATAAGATTGTTTTAAAAATAAAATAAATAGCCGGGCAGTGGTAGTGACACACACCTTTAATCTCAGCACTCAGGTAGAGGCAGGCAGGTCTCTGAGTTCGAGCCCAGCCTGGTCTACAAAAGCTAGTTCCAGGACAGGTTCCAAAGCTACAGAGAAACCCTGTCTCAAAAAACCAAAAAAATAAAAAAATAAAAACATTAATTTTGTGTGTAGGCTCATCTTGTACATGAAGTGTTTGTGGAAGTTCCTTGTAGTAACTGGTTCTTCAACCATGTGGGTTCCAGGGATGGAACTCATATTATGCTTGTCAGCAAGATTCTACTTGCTGAACCGTCTTGCTGACCTACCTTTTTATTTTTAAAGTCAGGCTCTCATGTATCCCAGTCTGGTCTTCAACTTACTTTATAGTCAAAGATGACCTTGAGTCAAAAGTCCTCCTGCCTCTAGCTCCTGAGAGCTGGAATTACAGACGTCTACTAACACACCCAGGTTTTCTGGTCCTGGGGATCAACTCAGGGCTTCATGCATACTAGGCAAATACTCTACCAGCTGCTCTGGGGGTAAAACTTTTATCTTTTGAGATTATAGAAGTTAGAATGCTTGAAACTAACATCTTTACCTAAAGAATTCCTTTTTCTTTCAGATTGTTGCCAGCAAAGGAGGTTTTGAAATAGTCACCAAAGAGAAGAAATGGTCTAAAGTGGGTAGCCGCTTGGGATATCTGCCAGGAAAAGGAACTGGGTCTCTTTTGAAGTCACACTATGAAAGAATTCTCTACCCATATGAGCTTTTTCAGTCTGGTGTCAGCCTTATGGTAAGATGCATCATTGTTCTTAGAGTGGATAAATTTAATTTGACATGTATAAACTTCAAGTGATATTCACTGTAAGTGATAACGTTTATAATAGCAAATTGAAAGTAGCTTTCTCTAGGCACCAAAATTTGAGAAGAAAAAGTTTAAAAATTAGAACTATTTCTAGTGTTACAGGGTAAAGAATAATGGGAATGAAGGGTGTCATCATATTTAGGAAAAATCTTCATGATTTCATGAAAAGGTTTCGTTTTGGTTTTTTTCAAGACAAGGTCTTGCTGTGTAGCCTTGACTGGCCTGGAACTCACTATGTAGACTAGATTGCCCTCCAGCTCGTAGAGATCCACCTGCCTCCTCTTCTTGAGTACAGGGATTAAAAGTATGAGCTGTTCTGCCTTGCCACGACATTTTTTCTAATGTGGCCTAGACCTTCAAGTGGGCATTTCAGAGCTTCTTTTTGAGCCAGAGCCTTAAATAGCCTCTTATTCTCAGCACTTTGACCAGTTATGAGTGTGCAGAAACCAACACACACTGCAAAAAGAAGCTTTTCTGATCAAAGTAGATAGCAGCAATAATATGTGATTATAAACATTTAAAATGCAACTTGACAGGCATGTCCTAACCATTTAGCAAATAACAGCAGTAAATTCCACAGTAGGGTCTAACACCTTTCCAGCCATAGGCTTTTGATTATTTGTATAATATCAAAGGTGACTTCCCTTCTGTGTCCTCCAAGCGAAGCATGAGTCTTGCACTATTATACTATACTAGTAGGCCCCTCGTGTCTGGCAGATTGGGAGTGAAGCATGCAGGGTTCATACTGAATATGATTGTTGACGATAAGTCTCTGCAGCAGCCTGTAGAGCACCTTCCAGCACTGTGGAAACTAGCCAAACTAAGAAAGCTTCTAGCTCAGTTCTGACTTATTTTAACTTTTTTAAACTTTTAAATTGGGGGGGGGGGTTGGTATCCTTGAAAGTTCTTCTTTCTCATTCACCTTCCCAAGTAGTCATCTGTCCCTTTCTTCTCACCTTGTCCAACTGCAAGGTTTTTTTTCTTTTTTCTTTTCCTTTTTTTTTTTTTTTTTTTTTGGTAAATGGTGATTCTGGGTATCAGACTCAGTTCATTCTGCTTGAAAGATATTACATTACTGACTGAATTATCTCCCTAGTGGTATGATTAACTCTTTAAAAAATTGCCAAGAAGTTTTCTAAAGTTCCTGTGCTGTACATTCCTCCGCCGGTAGTGTAGAGGCATTTGGATTCTCCTTGTTCTAGCTAGCATTTGGTATGGTTGACTTTTTTGGATTAAAAACTTTGCTCATATGTATGTAGTGGTCTCTGGATGCAGTTTTGATTTTCATTCTCAGAGTAGTGATATCACTGCATTTTTTATCTTTACATATTAGCTATTTCTATAATCTTCTTTAAAACATTAAAAAAATATTTTATGTATAGTAGTGTTGGCCTGTTTATATGTTTACCATGCCTGGTGCATGTGGAGGCCTGAAGAGAATGTTGGATCCCCTGGAACTGGAGTTACAGAGGGTTGTGAACTACCATATAGGTTCTGGGAACGGAACTCAGGGCCTCTCTGCAAGAGTAGCATGTACTCTGAACCACTGAGCCGTCTCTAGCTCCATTAATGTAATCTTCATGAAGTGTCTACTCATATCTTTTTTTCCATTAAAATTGAGCTGTTTGCCGTATACTTGTAAGGGTTTGATATTTATTCTGAATACATTCTTTCAGGTATATTATTTGTAAATATTTTTGTGATAATATAGCTGTTTTATAGTTTTATAGTGATGTCTGTTTGAAGATCTACTTTTCCATTGCTTTCTTTTAGTTTTTTTGTGTGTGTGTGTGTGTGTGTGTATGTAACTTTTTTGAGACTGTCTTGCTCTGGAGCACAAAGAATTATGCGGTTATTGCAGTTCCCTTTTTTGTGGGGCAGTTTTCAAGATAGGGTTTGTCTGTGTAGTTCTGGCTGACTTGGAAGTCCAGGTTATCCTGCTGTGTAGACCAGACTGGCCTCAAACTCATAAAGATCCACCTACCTATCCTTCCCAAGTACTGGGATTAAAGGTGTGCACCACCACTGCCCGGCTCTCACTTTACATTTTATTTTGAATAGTGTGATCAAATCTTGTTTCTTCTTGCCCTAGTTATGAATTTTCTCTTTTATTTCTGCCTTTTAGTTAGTTAGGAGACATTTTATTTATTACATCTTCCGTTGGAATTATCATGGTGCTTGTGTGCATTTTACTTGATAATAGCTCCAAAATGTGATGCTGGCAGTTTACACCAAAGAAAACCTCCAAATGTAGAGAAGTAAATCTAGGTTAAAAAAAAAAAAAGATTAAAGTACAATAAGAAACTTTCCATGCTAGAGGCCACATTTTACTATATTACTATAGTTGTGTTTTTATAGCCTCTGTGTGTGTGTGTGTGTGTGTGTGTGTGTGTGTGTGTGTCTGTCTGTCTTTGTGTGTGTTTTCAAGACAGGGTTTCAAGGTTTCATGTGTATTTTCAAGACAGGTGTAGTCCTGGCTGTCTTAGAACTCCTTCTATAGTATAGGCTGGCCTCATACTTAGAAATATGCTTTCCTCTGTGCCTGCACTGCCCAGCTATTGTCATTATCTTACTGTACTTAATTTACAAGTTGAAGTTTTGGGGTCAGAAAGAGGTACAGTCATAGAAAGATTTGCTCTGCAGAGGACCCACCTTCAGTCCTTAGCCACTTACAGGGCAGCTTATAACCATCTGAACCTCCAGTATCATCTGGCACCCTCTCTGGCCTTCAGGGGCACCAGAAGCACATGTGGTGCTATTAAATATACAGGCAAAAAGCATTCTACACACATAAAATTAAAAAAAGAAAACTTTGCAAGTTCAAGTTTATTCTTACTATAAATATACAGAAAAAACATAGGATTCAGCACTATCCACAATTTCAGACATCTACTAGAAGCTTGAAACAAATTCCACACATAAGGAACTACTCTATAGGTCTACCCCATTACCAGTACTATACTGTCCTTTTGTTTTTAAAGGTCTTTTCATGTCTGGTTTTGGTTGTGAACCTAGCCTTTAATGGCTGAGCCATCTCCAATCCTGTTTGTGTATATCTGTATGTGAGTATGTGCAAATGAGTGCAGGTGCCCACAGAGGTGAGAGAAGTTGGATCCTTCAGTAGCTGGAGTCATAGGCAGTTGAGATCTGCCTGATATGGTTGTTTAAAACCATACTTGATTTTCTGAGACAGGGTTTCTCTGTAGTTTTAGAGCCTATCCTGGAACTAGCTCTTGTAGACCAGGCTGGCTTCAAACTCACAGAGATCCGCCTGCCTCTGCCTCCCGAGTGCTGGGATTAAAGACATGCGCCACCACTGCCTGGCTCCTTTTCATTATTTTTAAACAGTTTGCGTTTTTACATATATTTTAGTGTTTGTTTTCAATATTCCCTAAAAGAAATCCTGCTGGGCATGTTGAAAAATACAAAGCCCATCCATAGCTTGTTGTGTCGGTGCATGCCTGTGATCCTAAAGGATCAGAACTTCAGACTCATTCTCTGCTATATGGGAGTTCCAGGCCAGTTCTAGTGCCTTATGGAATACAAAAGACACTCTGAAAACAAAACAGAAGTTGACTTTATTAGAGATTGCTTTGAGCCTATAGTTGAATTTGAGGTTAGGATTGTCATCTGATTTCATGTAGTGTTAGGAACTTTTTGGAAAATTGATAATTTTCCACTCATTTTCAAACTTATTTTATTAGTGAATTTTCTCTCTTTTTGTGTCCTTCTCTTTTAGGGTGTACAAATGCCTGATTTAGATATTAAAGAAAAAGTTGAGACTGAGGTTCTTAGCACTGATATCCAACCTTCCCCAGAGCGGGGAACAAGAATGAATATTCCGCCAAAGAGAACAAGACGTGTCAAGTCTCAGGTATTTCAATGTGCATTGGCCGTTTAAAAGTTTTGTGTGAGTGTATGTGTGTGTGTGTCTACCATGGAATGTATTTGGAAAGTCATTTCTATCATGTGTGTCCAAGGACACAACTCAGGTTGTCATGCTTGTCTAGTGAGAAGAACCTTACTTGGTGAGTTATCTTCAGGAGTCCCCAAGGCCCTCTTGTTTTCATTTTTAACTTTTTTTTTTTAAATTTAACTTTATTTTATGTGCATTTGGTATGAAGGTGTCAGATTCCCTGGAACTGGAGTTACAAACAGTTGTGAGCTGCTACGTGGGTGCTGAGAATTGAACTGGGTCCTCTGGGAGAGCAGCAGTGCTCTTAACCACTGAGCCATCTCTCCAGCCCCCTGGAGATTTATTTATTGTGTATGTAGTGTTCTGCCTGCTTGTATACCTACATGCCGGAAGAGGGTACTAGATCTCATTATAAGTGTTTGTAAGCCATCAAGTGATTGCTAAGAATTGAACAGAGGACCGCTGGAAGTAATAGCTAGTACTTTTAACCTCTGAGCCGCCTCTTAAGCCCTGTTGATGGTTTTGAGTTAGGGTTTCTTTGTGTAACCTTGACTGTTGTTCTAGATAGAACTCAGTCTGTAGACCTGGCTGGCCTCAAACTCAGAGATTCATCTGTCTCTGCCTCTCAAATGCTGGGATTAAAGGCATTTGTAACCACTACCTGGCTTTTGTGGACCTTTTTCTTTGTTTCTTTTGGGATTTTTTTAGACAGGGTTTCTCTGTGTAACAGCCCTGGATGTCTTTGTAGATCAGTCTGTCCTCAAACTCATGGAGAGCTGCCTGCCTCTGCCTTAGAAATGCTGGGATTAAAGGCATGTGCCACCATGCCTGGCCTAAAGTTAAGTTTTAAGTGCATTGATCATGTGAGAAATTTTCTGGTCATAGGAGATCATTCATAAACAGTTGCTTAACACTTGGAAAGACATACTACTGCTGGTTTCATAGACATGTTGATGTATTCTTACACATCTTAATTTCCATAGTTAGCAATAGAAAATAATATTTTTATTTATTTTGTTTTATTTTTTGAGGTAGGGTCTCACTGTATAGTCCTGGCTGGCCTGAAACTCATTATATAGACCAGACTGGCCTTGCAACTCATAGAGATCCACTTGCCACTGCCTCACTAGTGCTGAGACTAAAGGAGTGTGCCCCCACCACACCCAGCCCCCCCTTTTTTTTTTACCCAATAGTCTTTTAAAGGCAGTGTATTTCTGTGTGCATGAGTATATGTGTGAAGGTATTCATGTATGCTGGTAGATGTACATGTTTGTGGAGGCCAGAGATCAGTGTTGGTTCTTCTATAGTCACTCTACCTTAATCTCTCTTTCTGTCCTTTTTTTTTTTTTTTTTTTTTCCAGATAGGGTTTCTTTATATATCCTTGGCTTTCCTAGAACTTTCTGTATAGACAAGGCTGGCCTCTAACTCATAGAGATCCACCTGCCTCTGAGTGCTGAGATTATAGGTGTATGTCAAGTAAAATAAGCTTTAAAGGCTACCTTATTTATTTATTTATTTATTTATTTATTTTCGAGGCAGGATTTCTTTGTAGCTTTGGTGCCTGTTCTGGAACTAGCTCTTGTAGACCAGGCTGACCTCGAACTCTCACAGAGATCCACCTGCCTCTGTCTCCCAAGGGCTGGGATTAAAGGCATACGCCACCACCACCCAACTACTTTTAGCTTTTGAAACAGAGTCTCACTGAAATGGCAGTCCTCAAATTGACTAGACTAGCTGGCCAGCAAGCCCTGGTATCCTCATTTTATTACCTTCCGATCCTGGAATTACAGGAATACACCACACCTTGTTTTTCACATAGGTGCTAAGGATTCAAACTGAGATTCTCATTCTTGTATGGAAATCTCTTTATACACAGAACCCGCCTTTCTAGGTCCCATAACCTATTTTATTTTTATTTTAGTTTATGTGTAGGTGTGTTTTCTCCTACATGTATATCTGTGGACCACATGCATGCCTGGTACCCATGGAAGAGGGATAAATCTGCCGGATCCCATGAAACTGGAGTTACAGATGTTTGTGCGCTGCCATGTAGGTGTTGGGAGTTGAGTCTAGTTGCTCTGGAAGAACAGCCAGTGCTCTTAACCTTTGAAACTTCTCTCTAGCCTCTCCCTCTCTCTCTTTGACTATTTATTTTGAGACTGGGTCTTTCTGCATTGCCTAGGCTGGCATTGAAAATATCTAAAGCACAGGTAGGCCTTGAACTTGGAATGCTTTTGTGTCAGACTTCTGAGTAGCTTCTGCCAGGTGAGGTAGTATTGTTGAAGTCAGTGTTTGGTGAAGAGTCTGTTGTCCCTTAGGGTTGCATCCTTCTCAGTGCTGGGAATTTAGTTCAGTAGTAGAGCGCTTGCTTAGTATGCTGCAAGAGGCCCTATATTCAATACTCAGTATTGACAAACAGCAGTTCTTTAAGCCAAACGTGGTGGCACATACTGTTTGAGATACTGAGACAGCAGGATTGTCATGATTTAGAAGCTTGTTTAGTGAGATACTTTCAAAAAAACCAAGGGGATAGAGTCAGGGGAAACATTTCTCCTTGGTGAACCTTCTCATTCTCTCTAGAGAGACTCAAGTTTGACTGTGAGTGGTTCATATCACAAGCCAGGGGTGCTCTGTATTCGTTGGGAAGAGGGAAAAGCGAGTAGCACAAGAGATTTTTATTGGACTGACAGAACTGAAGAACCCAGTTTTCTGTTTGCTAGTCTCTGTGCTCTTAGGCCCTGCTCTAATGAGCCACTCTGTAGGAAATCACTGAAGAACCCAGTTTTCTGTTTGCTAGTCTCTGTGCTCTTAGGCCCTGCTCTAATGAGCCACTCTGTAGGAAATCAGAGGTTGCTGAGATCTAACGATTAGTTGGTGCTAGGTCAATGTTCTCAGTCCTGCTAATAGCTAATGATGCTAAGCAGTTCACTTGCCACAGACTCCTGGATGTTTGTTTTAGAAATATTTCTCTCAGAGATGGGGTTTGCTTCTGTTCTATATGGTCCTGAGAATGATCCACAGTGTCCATACTTCAAGTTTTGAATGAATTCAGTTTATTGAGTAGAACAAACCAAAATACAAGAACAAACTGCAATAGATTGATAGCAAAACATCATGAATTTGGGTGTTGAAAACATCCAGCAGTTAAGAGTGGTTGCTGCTCAGTCATGAGGGCTGAAGTTTGAATCCCATCTTCCATAAATGAATGTAACTCCAGTTCTAAAAGACTCAGTGCTCTCTAATGGCCTCTCATGAGACCTTCATACATATGTATATAGAAACACAAATAAGTGAGTCTCAAATCCATCAGGAGCTGACTAGAGAAGCCCCATTGAGTTCTCAATGTAATCTCAAGTAGAGCAGAGTAGTGGGTGCTTAGGTGAGGCTTCTAATAAACGTATGCATACCAGTAGAAAAATAGCAAATTGGGGACTTACTAACATCTTGAAGAAGCTGACTGTTAATTAAAGCAGCTTCTACCCAGCCAGGGTTTCAAAGCGAGTGTCCCCTCAGGTAAGGCTTCCAAAGAAAAGAACAAATAACAAAGATGGCATCCTCAAATTGGGTACTCAGAACATCCAGGAGAAACTGACAAGAGAAGTTGAGGCAAGTCAGATGGAGTTCCTTATTGTGCTCTCTCTCCATGGATGAACTTCTAATGTTGAAATTCCGGGTGCTTTTTCCCACTCTAGGTACTTTTATATTACAGACTAATAATAGTTATATCTCTTGAAAGTTTTCAGGGACATCTGATTTACTCTTGGAGTGTTTGCATTTCTCTTCAGTCATTGTCACAAAGTTGGGGGGGACAGCCCATCCTAGACAGGGCCTTAGAGAACACTGAGACAAATGTGATTGGATATGGATTTGAAATGGATGACTGAATCCTGTTTACAGAGTTAGTATCTTAGAAGTGAGCTCAAACAATACATGACACTTACTGACAGATGTTACAGCTTCTCCTCAAAGTCTGCTGTTACTTCAGGTGTGATCATCTTCCCTCTCCCTCCGATAACAACCGTCTTCTACCTAGATATTGCTGAAGATTGTTGTCTGTCTGACTTGGAATTGTTTTAATTTCAGGTTCCAAGTATAGTGAGCAAGACCCGTGCTAACTAGCTCCAAGGGATCTAGTGCCCTCTGCACTAATGGCACCTGTTTAGGCCTGGAGAGATGGTTTAAGTACTTGGTGCTCTTGCAGAGGAATGGGGTTCATCTTCCAGCACCTACATGTAACTCTAGTTCCAGGAGTTCCAACATCCTTTTTTTTTTTAACCTCCTTGATCATGTACATTTTCACATACATAGATGCTCACACACACACATAAAATAAAAATAAGTAAATTTTGAAACAAATGACATAGTTATATAGTATTCCAAGATAGTGAGAAATAAACTAAATTTCTTCTCCAGTACTTGCTTGCAATGCAGGAAGGGACACCACATAGTCATACTGGAGTTATGGCTTGGGAGAACAGTTGACTTGATTTATGGCTTAGACTACCATGGTCTGTTTTTACCAGAACTGTTTGTATTACTTTATAGATGCAGATTCAGCTTTCCCTATGCCATGTACATGTAGCATTGTAAACTTAAAGAAATTTTTTAAAGAAAACCTTTCTCTGCAAAGCTTTTCTGTTTCTCTGTGCTTTTATATGTGTATGTGTGTAGGCTCGAGTATAGGCAAGAGGTTGTATTGTCTTGGGAAACTCTGGGGCCTCTCTGGGCAACATGTTTCTCAGATCAATATCCTTCATCCAGCACTAAGATTTTTCTTTAATAACTTAGGCTTCTGGGAGCTGTATTATCCACCCATTTGGTAAACCTTTCTTCAAACTCATTTGTTTTTAGTTTTCTTAGTTGACTTACAAAATAATAATTTTCCATGTGGCATTTTCATCTATCTTTAGTTTTGGTTAACTCTTCCCTGCTCTTTCCCTAGCTCTTCACTCCCATCGTGTGTGTGTGTGTGTGTGTGTGTGTGTGTGTGTGTGTGTGTGTGTTTGTGTATGTGTGTGCACTTATGTGTGTTCCAGTGTGTGTGTGTGTGTGTATACTTATGTGTGTTCCAGTGTGTATGTGGAGGCTAGAAGTCAGTGTGTTAGATGCCTTTCTCTATTGCCTCCCCCCCATTTTTTTTTTTTTTTTTTTAGACAGATTCTGACTATAAGTGTGTGCCCCTGGTGAGCCTGCAACTCATAGAGATCTTTATGTCTTCTCAAGTACTGGGGTTAAAGGTGTGAACCACCATGCCTGGCCTTCTACCTTAATTTTTGGGACGGGGTCTTTCACTGAACCTGTAACTTTGCTCCAGGGACTCAAACTCTGGTTTCATCCTTGTGTGGAGGCTGTGGGTAATGGTCTGCTTCTTCCATTATGGGGGTTTTGGGGATCAAATTCAAGTTGTCAGGCTCAGTGACAAGTTCCTTTAATCTGCTGAGCCAGAATTTACTCTTTGAAGAATTTTTTTTACTTTATTATGTATATAAGTATTTTCCTACATATGTGTTTGTATACTATGAACATGCCTGGTAGCTACCAAAGCCAGAGGAGGACATTGGTTCCCCAGATGATTGTGAGGTATTATGTGGTTGCTTATAATTCAAGTTGGATCCTCTAGAAGAGCAGCCTTACCTGCAAAACCATTTTTCCAACACCCTTTCTTTCTCCCCAACCCCTTTTCTTTTCTTTTCGAGACAGGGTTTCTCTGTGGCTTTGGAGCCTGTCCTGGAACTAGCTCTGTAGACCAGGCTGGTCTCACAGAGATCCGCCTGCCTCTGCCTCCCGAGTGCTGGAATTAAAGGCGTGTGCCACTACCACCCTGCTTTCTCCCCTTTTTTTTTTTTTTTTTTTTTTTTTTTTTTTTACCCCCTAAAATAACTCCTGTTAGCCTTGAACTTGCTATTGTAGCCTAGGCTACCTTAAACTTAAAATTGCCTTGCCGCAGTCTCCCAAGTTCTGGAGTTACTGGGTTATACCATGCCTGGGAGGAGTTTCCTTATTTTTTGAAAAGGAGTATGTGTGTATAGATACACTTGTGCTGTGTGCTTGTGTTGAGATCAGAGAACAACTGTCAACAGTCCATTCTCTGCTTCCACCATGTGGATCCAGGAAATTGAGATGAGATTTGTGAGTCTTGGCAGGCAGCAAGTACCTTTTTCCACTGTATCATCTCAATAGTCTAGGAGCTTTCTGTTCTATTAGAAATGAAAAAAAAAAAAGAATCTTCCAGAGACTTCCTGGAAACTTAATGTGTCATCGGTTAAAACTTGTTCAACATTTCCACCATTAGTTACGCTGTCACCAACAAGGAGGTATTATCATGACTGTTTTAGGGGAGCCATAATTTTCCCTATGATGGGTATAGTACCTGCTAATCAAAGACAGATGTCAGAATTACAAGTGGAACTTTCTGTTGCATAATAATCAGTAGTGTTGGGTCAAAAAGATGGCTCAGCAGGTAAAGATGCCACCAAGGCTGATGACCCAAGTTTGGTTCCTTGGACCCTGTCTGTACTCATATGGTGAATGGAGAAAAGCAGGTGCTGCAAGTTGACCTCTGACTTCCATATGTGCACCTTAACAAAATTAATAACACATTTCATAAAACCATTACTGTCTACCAGGACTGATTGAACATACATCTTCTATAAGACATAGATGAATTTTAATTTAAAGGAATCTTTAGTGTTGCATGGTGCTTTGGATTAAGCTGTCGTCACGGTGGCAGTGAGTAAATTTAGGAGATCAGAAGCTGAGCCCGGTGGCTCATGTTTGTATTTCTAGCAATTGAAAGACAAGAGTATAACTAAGTTTGAGGCCAGCCTAGAGTACAAAATGAGACACCCTCTCAGAAGAATTCCGAAATCCACCAGTTTGTCAGTCAGTTTTCCCCTTAATTTTGGAGGATCATTGTATTAGATGATTTAAAAAAAAAAAAAAAACAAGACTCTCTCTCCCTCTTCTCTCATTCCCAATCCCTCCCTCCCTTCTCCCTCTCCTTCCCTCTGAGACAGGGTTTCTCTGTATAGCCTTGGCTGTCCTGAACTAGCTCTGTAGACCAGGCTAGCCTTAAACTCAGAGATCGGCCTTATCTCTGCCTCCTGAGTGCTGGGATTAAAGGTGTGCACCACCTGGCCAATACCCTATCTTTTAAAGAAAACTAATTGTGGGATTCAGGTGATTCAGAGTAATTATGTTAATGCCTTTTTTTTTTTTTTTTTTTTTTTTTTTTTTTTTAAGTTTTACTTGGTAAACTTGTGTGTTTATTGGACATTGTTTTGTGTTTGACAAGTTCATTGTGTTCTCTCCCCTGGTAACCTTGGAGAGAGTAATTTTGTATTTTGGGATGATAAGATTTGAGGATTGCTTTTCCAAGTAATATTAAAATGAAAACTTTATAAGAATATTGCTCTTTCTGTCTTTATAGTGAAGACTTATGTATGCTAATGTATTGTCACCATGTTTTGTGGTAACTCCATGCTAAATTACCAGAACAATTCTTTCCATTTAGGATTGGCAACCTCCATTTGCTTGTGAAGTAAAAACCTTTCGCTTCACTCCCAGAGTCCAGCGCCNGTAGACCAGGCTGGTCTCGAACTCACAGAGATCCGCCTGCCTCTGCCTCCCGAGTGCTGGGATTAAAGGCGTGCGCCACCACCGCCCGGCCCCAGACTGGCTTTTTTAATGGTAGAAATATTAAATTTAATGTGTAAGAAATAGTACATTGCATTTTTTGGCTTTTAGAAGCTTGTTCTCCATGTCTAACCTACAACATGATAATTTTATTTAGCGTCTAAAGGCTAGTTAAGTTTCAATAATGATTACTGGTTGTCACATAGTGTTCTAAAAGCTGTTACATTTAAAGGGATTCTCAGATTTTTAGTATGAAAACATACCGAGAAGAGTTATAATTTTAAGTTCTGACCATCCAAGTTTTTTAAATAATTTGTCCTCTATCTATTATTGAAATAAATTTTCTTTGAAGAGCCTAATTTAGCACCATATTAGAAACTTTTGTGAGTAGAGTTATTGATGCACAAATTAAGTTGTACTATTCTTATATAACATGTTAATTCAAAAACTTGTTTTAATGAACAATAGGCTGGACATATTTGACTATAAAGATTGAATGAAATACTAAAGTCACATTTTGCATTTATGAGATGTATAATTTATATAATATGGGTTGCTTGAAATGTAAGGGATCAGATAATATTGTTCCACTCTCAAAACTTTGGGGAAAACTAGGCCTGGTGACATACATTTATTGCAATTCCAGCTGCTCAGAAGGCTGAGGCAGGAGAATAGAGATTTGAGGCTTGCCTGGACTACAGAGTGAGTTTCTGGTCAATCTGGGCAATTTGAAGAGCCAAAGTAGCATTAAGAAAAGCTAGAGGGGGCTGGAGAGATGGCTCAGAGGTTAAGAGCATTGCCTGCTCTTCCAAAGGTCCTGAGTTCAATTCCCAGCAACCACATGGTGGCTCACAACCATCTGTAATGGGGTCTGGCGCCCTCCTCTGGCCTGTGGGCATACACACAGACAGAATATTGTATACATAATAAATAAATAAATAAATATTTAAAAAAAAAAAAAGAAAAGCTAGAGGTATATAGCTCAATGGTAGAGACTACTTGCCTATCAATCATATGCAAAATTAATCTAGTACTACAAAAATGAAAAACAACATACAATCAGTGTCATAATACTTACCAGACATGCTTTTTGGTTTTTCAAGGCAGGGTTTCTCCCTAGCTTTGGATCCTGTCCTGGAACTAGCTCTTGTAGACCAGGCTGACCTTGAACTCACAGAAACCCCCTGCCTCTGGCTTGTGCTGGAAATAAGGTGTGCACACCATTCTTGACCTTGTGCCATTCTTACAGTTATTGTTTTGTCTATGGTGGTCTTAAAGAAAAAGCCCTGACTAACTTGGGAGCCCCTCTAAAGCATACATATAGACAGTATGTAGTAAGTACTGCATGCAGGCAGTCATTGAAGGTTTAATTCCCTGGATTTGTCTAGATTAGAATCCCAAATCTGCTATATACTGGTTATATGATCTTGAACAAGTTACCTAATTTCTCTATACCTTAAGTTTTTTATCTTCAGCTGCAGGCAATAATATTCTACCTCAATATGTTGTGAGACTTTATCTAATTTAAATAATTTTAAATAGTGTGTGGTCCATAGTAAGCACTCATCTTTAGTTTTTACTTTTATTATATTACTTTTTATTTCAAGATGAAGTCACCCGAAGACGAAAAGCTACCAACAGATCAGATGCATTTAACATGCAAATGAGACAACGGAAAGGAACTCTCTCTGTTAACTTTGTAAGTGCTTTGGTATCTGTCAGGGGGGAAAGATGTATTTATATCTTGGCTTGTCTTGATATGTTGTGTTCAGTTAGTTTATTTGATTAGAAGACTTTGTAGCAAATCTCAAGGTTGGAGTTTTGGTTTATATGTTAGCTTTGCTTTGTCTCGTGTACACTCCCTTAAATCATATGCCTGTGGGTAACTGAGTTAAAGAAGTGATATAAATCTGTATATAGTTAGCCTTTTATATCTTCAGGTTCTACCTTCATGGGTTCAACCAAATATAGATTGAAAACTTTTGAAAAATTATTTCTGGAGCTGGGAAGAAGTTTAGTGGTTAAGCACACTGGGTGTTCTTCCAGAAAACCTGAGTTTGACTCCCAGCACCCACTTGGCAGCTCACAACTGTTTGTAATTCCAGTTGCATGGGATCTGATCCCTCTTCTCGCCTTTGGCCTCTGAAAGCATCAGGCATGCACATGGTGCACAGCAAGAAAACCAACAAGAACAACAACAAAAAACCCATGCACATTAAAAGATTATAATAAATTGTTCTGTGCTAAGCAATGTAGAACTTTTTTGCTTTCAATTCTTTTATTTAAAAAAAAAAAAAAAAAAGAGGCAGGTTCTGACTATGTAGCCCAGACTGGCCTAGAACTCAATGTGAAGCCCAAGTGGCCTTAAACATGACCTCAATCTGCCTTAACCTCTTGGGTGCTGGGATCACAGGCGTGCATCAGCCAGCCCACCATAACCGTTTTTGTTTTTTGTTTTTTCCCCCTTGGCATTATTTACTAAACAACATAGTGTGGCAACTTCAAAAGCATTTATATAAAATTAATAGAATCTAGGGATGAACTTGCTCTGAGGGAGGCTATGTGTAGAAGATAGACAAATATTAAGCCATTTTATGTAAGGGATTTAAGCATCTCTGGTGGTTGGATAACCCTAGCAGATTCCAAGAGTGGATGGATGGATTTTTATTTTATGTGCATTGGTGTTTTGCCTGTTCATATGCCTGTGTGCAGATGTTAGATCCCCTGGAACTGGAGTTACAGACAGTTGTGAGCTGCCATTTGGGTGTTGTGAATTGACCTGGGTCCTTAGAAAGAGAAGTCAGTGATCTTCATTCTGTTTTATAGTATTTGTACGGAGAATGAATGATATTTCTCAGGTATAAACTTATTTTCTATTCCCTAGATTATAGTGTTTCTTGATTCTGACTCCTCCTTTGTGGGTTTTTTGTTGTTGTTTTTTTTTTTTTTTGAGACAGTGTTTCTCTGTGTAGCTCTGGCTGTCCTGAAAGTTGCCTTGTAGACCAGGTTGGCCTCAAACTCAGAGATCCATGCCTCTGTCTCCTGAGTGCTGGGATTAAAAGCATGTAAGCATGTGTCATCACCGCTAGGCCAGGCTTTGGACCTGCTCATATTTTTGTTAATTTCCTCTAGAAGTTCTGGGGAAAATTGTTTGAAGTAGATTTTTAGGATTAAGCTATGTTTAATTTTTAGTGTATGTTATATATTTTTTTAATTAAAGAGTAGTTCATGAGAAAAAATGCAATATAGTATAGAAAATATACTTGTTTTTATTTCTTTTTATAGGTTGATCTCTATGTTTGTATGTTTTGTGGCCGGGGAAACAATGAGGATAAATTGCTTTTGTGTGATGGATGTGATGACAGCTATCATACGTTTTGTCTACTTCCGCCACTACCTGATGTGCCCAAAGGAGACTGGAGGTGTCCTAAATGTGTTGCTGAGGTACAAACTTAACGTTATAGATCCATTTAAAACTAAAGATAGAAAACAAAACAAAAAACTGAAGATAGTAATCCATGCATATAATGTAAAGATATTCTCAAAAGCTTATCCCAGTCTCTTGTTTATTATTGCTGAAAAATCTCCAGGATTTTTTAAAGAGCTATTTTGAATTACTGTATAACAACTGTATTTGTGGCAGCTTGTCTTAATTTTTTTTCCTTCTGTGACTATTGGTTGGATAATTTTATTGTTTTAGTTATGTAAGATTTTTAAATTTTAAATTATTTCACTCTATAAATGGTAACAGTTAAAATGTGAATGGAACTAAGCAGGAATAAAAGGAGATAGAGATGGCTCATCATTTACTGCTTTTCCTGAGGACTCAGGTTTGATTCTCAAAACCTACATAATAGCTCACAACCATTTGTAATTCTAATTACAGAGAATCCAACACCCTTTCTGTTCTTCTTGGGCATGAGGCATGTACATAGTATATAGACATTTATGTAGACAAAATACCCATATACATAAAACTTTAAAATTTAAATTACAGAGAACCAAAGCCCTTAGTTTACTTGAAGTTATTCACCTTTTAGATATATGGTATTTATTTCCTAGACTTGAAACAGGGATTGGCATTATATTTAAGTTGTCCCTGCTGTAGTAACCACTTTCAGAAAATAACCAGGCTGGCCTGGAACTTAGAGATCCATCTTCCTCTGCTTCCTGAGTGCTGGGATTAAAGGTGTGCACCAACACCATCTTGCTCAAAATCAGTTCTTAAAATCAAAAATTAGCAAATACTTACAAAGTGATTATCAAATCTTTGTGTATTTGTTAACAAAACCACAAATATGAAATAATCTTCTGAA
The DNA here is from genome assembly GCF_014885135.2 of Alexandromys fortis. Classification (NCBI taxonomy): domain Eukaryota; kingdom Metazoa; phylum Chordata; class Mammalia; order Rodentia; family Cricetidae; genus Alexandromys; species Alexandromys fortis. The sequence goes on from NW_026067943.1 coordinate 10,257,848, forward strand.
ATTGTATAACGAAACATCAAATTACTGAAGTAAAACTCATCTTCTGTGATTATATGTATGTAATCTTATACACAAAGCTTTGTGTATTTGCAAAGTGATATTTTACACATAAAGCTTTGTGTATATATAAAATACCATTTGGTATAACAGAATTTTTTTCTTTGAATTTTATTTTATGTGCATAGTGTTTTGCCATGGGTTTAGGGTCTCTTGGAACTGGAGTTATAGACAGTGCAAACTGCCACATGGTTGCTGGGAACTGAACCCAGGTTCTCCGGTAATCAGTGCTTTAACTGCTGCCGAGCCATCTCTTCAGCCCCATTGTTCGTTTTTTAAGAGACAGTCTTAAGCTGTGTCTCAGTTTGGCCTTGACTACTACAGTGGAAACCTCTTCAGTCAGCCTCTCTATTTATATTTCTAGAATAAAAATTAAGATAAGCTATAGATGTTTTAATTCTTTTGTGTGTAGGTATTTTGCCTGCACTTACATATTTATACCACATGCATGTCTGGTATCTGTGGAGGTTAGAAGAGGGCATCGCCTCAAGTTGTCAGTTACTTTTCTATTCCTGTGGTGAAACATCATGACAAAAGGGAGTTTGCAAAAGAAAGTTTACTTAGACTATTGTTCTGATGGATACGAGTCTGTCATGGCAGAGAAATATGCAACAAAGCAGCAGACATGGCTATAGGAAGAATGCTGAGTATTCACACATTGACCCATGCCACGGACCGTCCCTCCCGGAGACCACTATCCACGGGAGAACAGGGTGAAGGATAGGATAGCCAGGATACGATGCAAGGGAAATGACAGACAGACACACTGTGTAGTGAAAATCTGCTGCAATTTTACTTCTGCAAAGCTTCAGTTTTTGTACAAAACAGATCAAAGAACTTGGCAGGCTCATTACATCACCCCACTCAGGGTTCCCGACATAAATCAAGGCTAAGCATAATCAAAATAGAGCTCCTTCTACGTGCTCCTCTCTACGTGCTCCTCTCTACGTGCTCAAGATGTTGGCAAGGACTTTCAGTTTTGTTTTGTCTCTTAGAATTCTGTCTCACACCATTATTTACGTTCTACCGTGGGAGACTAGTTCTCAGGGTCCTGTGTTTAGCTTCCCATTTATATAGTTTTTTATTCTTTGCTCCATATTCCCTAATAGTTTTCTCGTTTCCACATGATAGTTCCTATACCAATATATTAAAGCTCAATAATTTCCTTTCTTTCCTTCTTACAATAAAGACACCAGGGCTTCCGGGATCTAGCTAATTTTTCCATAAAGGGGAATTTTCTCTAACTCTCCTTTTCTCTCTAAATCTGATTCACTATGAAGATTCCCTCATAACATATCAACTTTAGCCGCTTCTGTTTCATAATTAATAAAGTTTCCCAGGCTCATGTGGCGTGGGGCATACTTTATTTCCTCAAGGACTGCTTTAATGAAAGGTGGAGCCGAGCCAAGGAAGTACTTTGATCTCTTGGTAAGCGGTCAGCTATAAACAAGAAAATTAAGAAATACAGAGAAAGATCAGGCAAGGTGTCAGGAGGGCTAACTCTCAAGGCCATCTCCAGATAAGAGATCTGCCTATGGCATCAGGTCCTATCTCGACCGCTGATTGCCAGGGGGACCACCTGGGGCTTCGCTCCAAGAAGCTCTAACCCCAATCCTTCAGCAGGCAAAAGCCAGCGCAGAGGCATTTTGTCACTACACGGCAGTAACTGCTGTGGACGTGGCAGACCCACAAACTTCAAGAAGTGATAATGAAGTAAATGACACAAGTGTTTAAACTCTAAAAGCCTGCCTCCAGTGAAAGAAAGTCATACTTCCTAAGCGTCCCCAAACCATCCTACCAACTGGGGACCAAACATTTAATTGCCTGAGGTTTTGTGAAACATTTCTCACTCAGACCATCACAGATCTTCTGAACTGGACTTACAGATGATTGTGAGGTCCCTTGTGGGTTTTGGAAAATAAATCGAGGTCTTCTTGAAGAGCAGCTAGTACTCTTTATCTTTTTTTAAAGATTTATTTTTGTGTATACAGTGTTCTACCTGCATGTATGCCTGCAGGCCAGAAGAGGGCATCAGATCTCATTATGGATGGTTGTGAACCACCATGTAGTTGCTGGGAATTGAATTCAGGATCTCTGGAAAAGCAGCCAGTGCTCTTAACTGCTGAGCCATCTCTCTAGGCTCAAACTGCTGGTACTCTTAACTCCAGCCCCGTGGATTTTTTTTTTTTTTTAAATTAAAGCTACAGTTAGACATGAAACTCTAAAATTTGAGATTATATTATAAATAAATGGATGTTGTTTTTTTAGCTTGTGAAAATTTGACTTGATTGTACTTTATTTTTAATCTTTGTTTCTCCTTCACTCTGTCTCTTTCCTTTTCTTTCTTTTTCCTCGACAAGGTCTTCCAGATTGTCCTCACTGACCTGGAACTTATGATCCTCTTGCTCCTCCTGCCTGAGTGCTGGAATTACAGACATGCTTCATCATGTCTGGCCTTACTGAAAGATAATAATGTTGTTAGGAGATGCCCTGTCTGTCTGTCTGTCTGTCTGTCTGTCTGTATTTGTTTTTTGAGATAGGGTTTCTCTGCATTGCTTTGGAGCATATCCTGGAACTAGACCAGGTTGGCCTTGAACTCACAGAGGTCTGCCTCTCTCTGCCTCCTGAGCACTGGGATTAAAGGCACGCAGCACTGCCACCCAGCTTCTCTGTGTTTATTTTAACAAAATGTCATGATAGATCTCTGAAGAGAAGGAATGTTTGCAATACCTAGTCAGAAGTTTTAATTACTCGTTGTTACTAGAAGACTTATTTGAATTTCTGGTGACTGTAGTGTGAAGAAACCATAGCCTAACAGTTCAGTGGATATCCTATTGCACAAGCCTTTCTTTCCTCTGTATTTGTTGACTTTATGGATGCTAAGAATCAGCATTCTTTTGTTTGATTCCAAGTTAGTATTTCTCTTGGGATTTGTCTAGGAAGCAAAGCATAATACTAGCTCCAGTACCTAAAACTGTCTCAGTATCTTGGAAGAGTGAACGTGCAGTTGAGAGGCAAGTTTCAAGTAGCTAATGTGCTGCAAATAACTAATACTTGTTTTGTTGTATAAGGGTGATTATAGATTTGTTTCAACTAGAGAAATGATCAAGAAAAGCCATATTTGTGATATTTATTTATTGTATTGCTTGATATTGAACCCAGAACCTGAGAGCATTATACTGCTGAGCTAACATCCATATCTCTTGTTGCTATTTGAGGGTTTTAATGCTTTCTTTTTCAATTTCAGTAAGTTTACCTCAGATATCCTTTTCCCCCCAGGAATGTAATAAACCTCGAGAAGCCTTTGGATTTGAGCAAGCAGTAAGAGAATATACACTTCAAAGCTTTGGCGAGATGGCAGATAATTTTAAATCTGATTATTTCAATATGCCAGTCCATGTGAGTAGCTGTTATTTACATTGATTTAGAGAGAAACAAAGATTTTCTTTTTTCCTGTCAGGTTTTATAGAATTTAGGAACAATATAAAAATGGTTAGAGAACACCAAATCTTAAAATTAGGGACCTGATAATCTGTTCTGTTAATTTTACTCTTTTGTTTGGTTTGGATTTTTTGTTGTTTTTGAGATGGGGGTCTCACTATGTAGCCCTGAATGACCTGGAACTCACTATGTAGACCAGGCTGGCCTGGAATTTATAGAGATCCACCTGCCTTTGCCTCCTGGTGCTGGGATTAAAGGTGTTTCTACCACAACTGGTATGAAAAGCATCTTGATGTTTAAATTTTAGTTATCTTTAGTTATTTTAAGCTTTTTCATTTTCTCAGTGGAGAAATGTAATTCTGGTCTGGAAATGTTGTGATTTGTTTGCTTTTATCATGTTTTTTGTTCAGTTGGACTGTATATTATGTTTTAAGGGATTATAGTTACAATGAGTTAATTATCCCCTTTGTGTTTTTTTTTTTTTTTTTTTTAGATGGTTCCTACAGAACTAGTAGAAAAGGAATTCTGGCGGCTAGTAAGTAGTATTGAAGAAGATGTTATTGTAGAGTATGGAGCTGATATTTCTTCAAAAGATTTTGGAAGTGGATTTCCTGTAAAGGATGGTCAGAGAAAGATGTTGCCAGAAGAAGAGGTGTGGATACTGTTCTGTAACTTCTTACTCTGAAGCTGATGTTGCATTTTCATAGAAAGCATTATTTCTCTAATCTTGAGAGACCATGCCAGTTTAAAATATGATATATGTAGGATTTAGACAACACAGTCTTTTAATTTTATAAACAATGATTTTGAACTGGCCATGAGTGTACATGCCTATAATCCCAGTACTGTAGAAACTGAGGTAGTAGAGTAGTGAGTAGTTAAGTGTGAGCTACATATATACTGAGACTATCATAGCAAAGCAGATTCAAAATATCTTTGAAAAATTATTTTATCTCTAAATTTTAAAGCTAATTTAGGTAAAATTTTAATCTAGTTTGAAAATTGTTTGGTGGGGGTGGGTTTGGAGACAGGGTTTCTCTGTAGTGGCTGAGCCTACTCCAACAAAGTCAGCCCAGGGTATCTGGAAAGGGGGTGCTGAAGCTAAAGAAATGTTAGATATAGAGAAGTTGAGGCAGAAAACACAGAATAGATTTGGGGGACTTACTCTAGACAGCCATGTGTTTATTTCAGAACCTACTTATATACAAAAGCAGAACAAAGCACAGCATAGTCAGTATCTAACCAGATACTGGAGTGAGCAGTTCAGGCAAGCGAGTTCACATGACTTCACAGCCATAACTGACTCTAGATGGAAACTGAGTCACTTGTGGGCTACTATAATGTAGCTTTGGAGCCTGTCCTGGAATTTGCTCTGTAGAACAGGCTGGCCTCGAACTCACCAAGATCCACCTGCCTCTCCCTCCCGAGTGCTGGGATTAAAGGCATGCACTACCACCACTGAAGGAAAGTTGTTTTTAAAAAATTGTTACACTCAGGAAGCAGAGGTAGACAGATCTTCCTGAGGACAGCCTTGTCTACATAGTGAGTTCCAGGAAAAACAAAATAAAAAACATTTTGATTTGTATTTGTATGTGCGCCACATGCTGGAGCATGGTGTGGGGTAGTCAAAAGACAATTTATGAGAGTCACTTCTCTCCTTCTGTAGAGTGAATTTCAAGGATCTAATTCAGGTTGTCAGGGTTAGCAGCAGGTACCTCCACACAGTCATCTCACTGGCCCTACTTTGAAGTTTTTGCCTAGCTCTTTCTGTTCCACAGTTTAGAAAGTAGACTAGAGAGATGACTTGTGGTTAAGAATGCTTCCTTGTCAACATGAGGGGCTGTATTAAAGGATCACAGCACTAGAAAGGGTGAGAACCACTGCTCTAGATCCTCTTCCTTTCTCAAGTGATGTGATTACATCATTACTTTGTGTGATGCACACAATGTCTTTTTCTTTCACAGAATGGTAAGTGGGAAAAAAAAGTTTTTTTTTTATATTAAGGATGGAACTCAGAGTCTTGTGTATACTAAGTATTTGTTTAAACCATTAAATAGGGGCTGGAGAGATGGCTCAGAGGTAAGAGCATTGCCTGCTCTTCCAAAGGTCCTGAGTTCAATTCCCAGCAACCACATAATGGCTCACAACCATCTGCAATGGGGTTTGGTGCCCTCTTCTGGCCTGCAGGCATACACACAGACAGAATATTGTATACATAATAAATAAATAATTAAAAAAAAAACACTAAATAATGCCTCTAGTCCCTTATTCAAGCTGTATATATCCTTAAAAACTCAGTTCCAGTCTTTACTTTTCCATGATTTTTTTCCTGTACCTCAAGCCCATATTTATTACTCTTCATTGGCTCCTGAAGATAAAATATTGTAACTTTTTGTAGACCTTTCTCCTCAGCTAGGTTTGTTATTTTTTTCTTTTGCCTCATTAACTGGCTAGTTAACCATAGAAACATAATGAATAGTTTCCCTTTCCAATTTCTTTTTTGTTTGCTTTTGTTTTTATTTGTTGTTTTTCAAGACAGGTTATTCTGGGAAGTTGTGCTGCTGGGTGTACAGTGGAAATAGAAATAGACTAAACTAGAAATATGTGAAATAAAGGGAAATGTCAGTAGAACCTAAAGAAGTTTGTGTAGATATTTAGATACCAACTATTAAATTAGTTGTAGGTACATTAGTTAGATTAATAGATGAGTTGTAGATTTATCGTGGGTTACAAAGAGCACATTGTATGCATTGTATACACAAATAATGAAATATTTGCCTTTTTAGAAATATTCTCATTTAGCAGACTGGCTTTGATGGTGCACACCTTTAATCCCAGCACTTAGGAGGCAGAGTCAGGCAGATTTCAGTAAGTTGGAGGCCAGCCAGGTGTAGAAAGCAAGTTCCAGGACAGGCTTCAAAGCTACACAGAGAAACCCTGTCTTGAAAAAACAAAACAAAAAATTTTTTGTTTAGCATTTGTAAACTCTGATTTTTCATTTAACTTTTTTTTTTCCTTTTATAGGAATATGCACTTTCTGGTTGGAATTTGAATAACATGCCTGTTCTGGAGCAATCTGTTCTTGCACATATTAATGTGGACATTTCTGGTATGAAGGTGCCATGGCTGTATGTGGGGATGTGCTTTTCTTCTTTTTGCTGGCATATTGAAGATCACTGGAGCTATTCCATTAACTACTTGCATTGGTATGTCCCATCGTATTGTACCATACGTACTTAGTCACTGTTTTCGGGAGCGGGTTGGTATTAGAAATTAAATCCAGGGACTCATGTGCCAAGGATATATATATATCCTGAGCCCTGATTTTTGTTGTTGCTGCTGTTTAATTTTTAGTTAAGCTGGTCTCAAATTTAGGTGTAGCTCAGCTTGAGCCTCTGGATTTCCTTATTGTGTGAGTTCCAGAGTGCTAGAATTATAGGAATGGTATTTTATTTTTAAGATGTAATAATATTCGCTGATATAGTAGAGAGAACTGGTTTCAAAAGCTTTTTTTACTTCAAAATAGTATATTGAGGAGGGGAGGGGAGTTGTCTTGGATCATCTTCTCTTTGAAAGAATGTGTAATTACCCAAGCCTAGAGTGGGTTTTTTAGTTTGTTTTTTGAGATGTTATTTGTTATTTTTTATTTTATGTGTATGGGTGTTTCACCTACATGTGTGTCTATGTAACCATGTGTGTGCAGTGCCATAGAGACCAGAAGAGGGTACTGGATCTTCTGGAACCAGAGTTGTAGATAGTTCTGAGGTGCAACGTTGGTTCAGAGAATTTAACTCAGATACTCTGAAAGAGCAGCTAGTACTCTTAACTACTGAGCCATCTTTCTAGCCCCGAGTTTTAAATTAAATGATGCTTATGTACTATATGAGAAAATAATTAATGATGATTTTTATTTTGCATGTTAGGGATTAAAAGGCCTTGTTCACAGTAGTGTTGAAGTTCTGAGGTATATCCCCCCCAAATTTATTTTTATATATATATATATATATAAATATAAATTTATATTTTATGTGAGTATATGTGCCTGTGTCTGAGTGCATGTCTGTGTACCACATGTGTGTTTTAAGCCTGTGGAGGTCAAAAGAGTGCATTACATCACCTGGAACTGGAGTTTTGGGTAGTTGTGAGCTTCCATGTGTGTGCTTGGAACTGAACCTGGGTCCTCTGAAAGAGCAGTAAGAAATTTTAGTCACTTAGCCATCCCCATTCCCCCAGTTTTAATACTTCTTGACAGGCAGAATGGGACATTTAATCTTATAGTTGAAAGATTTGATTTGGTATTTATGAACTTGAAACATTTTTCATTTGAGTAACATTTCCTCTAAAAATGCCTAAGATGTAATATTTAGTAAATAAATTCATTTGCTGATTTATTTATTTTTTGTCTCTCAAAGATTTTCATTCACTTAGTTCCTTAACTTGCTGCCTTTTTTGTCTTTTGCATATATATGTGCCTTCATTTTTAATACTAGTAAGTGAAATTGGAAATTACTACCTTGGTTGGAGTAGCCACATTTTGAGTGCTTAATGGTCATATATGATTAGGAGCTGTTTGATTTACCAGCACAAACAAAATGTATATTTAAGATGCTACTTTTTAAAGATTTATTCTATTTATGTGTATGTATATGATAATACTCGAGTGCGTGTGTGCATGCTTGTGTGTGTGTGTGTGTGTGTGTGTGTGTGTGTGTGTGTGTGCGTGCCGCATGAATAAAGGTGCTTGTGGAGGCCAAAAGAGTGCCTTAGATCTCCTGGAACTGGAATTACAGAGTTGTAAACTTTCCTGTGTAGGTGCTAGGAACTGACCCCGGGTATTCTTGCAGGAGCAGCAAATGCTCTCTCTCTCAACTGCTTAACAATCTCTCTAGTCTCCAGCCTCAAACATTCTTCTCATTACAGTAAATCCTATAGGGAATAGCTCTTATCTAAAATCTTCTGAAGTATGAGAATTTAGGAAATATAGTCATTTTGAGATTATAGCCTGATTAATTAAATCCATTTTTGTCTCGGTGTTTCTTTTGCTGTAATAAAACACTATGATTTAAAGCAACTTGGGGAGGAAAGGATTTATTTCATCCTATAGCTTGTAGTTGGCCATCCAAGGAAGTCAGGGCAGAAATTAGAGGCAGCAACTTATTCAGAGGTCATAGAGAAGTAGTAGTCCTTACTGGCTTCCACGTGGCTACTCAGCCTGCTGTTTTACAGTATCTAGGACTGCCGGCCTATGCCCTCCTACATTAGTCATTAGTCAAGAACATTACCACAGGCTTGCCCACTAGTCAGTCTGGTGGGGGCGTTTTCCTAATTTAGGTTCCCGCTTCCAAAATAACTTGTGTCATGTTTTTCTAAAACTAGTCACCACTACTTCCTAAGTTTATAACTTTTTAGTATTCAGAATGAATTCTAATCCATTAAAATATAATAGATAATGATGCTGGGATTTTGTCTTTTTGTTGCCAACTATATTTAAAGTTTGAGCAATTTGTAGTATTAGCTTATTTACATGAATAGGAAAATTGAACTTAAGCTATTTATGTGTATTCTTTTTGCTTTAACCATGGTGATGGTAATTGGAAAGACTCATGTTCTGGGAATCAAGGCATCGAGTCTATCCTTTTGAACAGTGATTTCCATGTAATATAGTTTCTGTTCAAAAGGTACTTTTACTAATTAATTCCCTATTCATGTACTTTGGGTTATTTTCCCAATGGCAGTGAGTGTGTATCTTATTTTTCCATATATTCTTGCCTTATTTCCTGTTATTAATAGTAGCATATATTTATGGGATGGTTGCCAGGATTCTGGTCATATAACCTATGGCCAGGAATATGAATGACAATGTTAATTATAACTTAGTGGATTTGAATGAAGACCCTGGCTTCAGTGGTACCATGTTCTGCCTAGCTAAACAGTTATTTCTTTTGTTAGGGGCGAGCCAAAGACATGGTATGGTGTACCATCTCATGCTGCAGAACAACTGGAGGAGGTGATGAGGGAGCTGGCCCCTGAGTTATTTGAATCACAGCCTGATCTCCTACATCAGTTAGTAACCATCATGAACCCAAATGTGCTCATGGAGCATGGTGTGCCAGTGAGTCTTTTTGTGTCTTCCTTCAGCATTTTCAAAGATTTTCTAGCTTTCAATTAGATATAATCACAAGGGTTTTTTTTTTGTTTGTTTTTTGTTTTGATCTTGGGAGTGGGGTTATAACTATATGTGAAAGGCCCTGTAGTATAGCCAAATTAGAATTAATACCCTGAATAGAACTTCAGTCTGATTAAGAAAGGATGCTTTAAACTCATATATTATGTTTTACTACTACCTCTTTGAATAGGCTTCTGTTTTTTAATTAAAACTGTTCTGTTCTTTGTTCTTTTTAGACTTTTGTTGTTGTTTGTTTTTTGTTGTTTTTGGTTTGGGGTTTTGTTTTTTAGGTGTCTGTGTTATATAGACCAGGCTGTACACGTGTACTCTGACACCACCTTCTGCCTCCAAAGCGCTGGCATTAAAAGTATACCCATCCCCATCTCTTTTTCACTTTAAGAATAGTTTTTAAAGATATCTTGTATGGTCATTTTTATTCGATTTAAAATACATTTTTGTTTTCATTAAGATATTCAATTTTCACACACTTTTTTTCTGAGACGGGGTTTCTTTCACACATAAAATATATTTAAATGTATATTTTCCAGATGTTTGGGTTTTAAAAAAATTTAAGATTGATTTATTTTATGTGTATGAATGTTTTCCCTGCAAGTATGTATGCGTACCATGTATATGCCGGGTGCCTAAGGAAATCAGAAGAGGGATTTGAATCACTTGGAACTGATGAAGATGGTTGTGAATCACCATGTGGGTGGTGGAAACTGACCTGGGTCCTCTGTAAGAGTAGTAAGTGCTCTTAATGGCTGAATCATCTCAACAGCCCTTGGGAATTTTTTTTTAAAAATATTTATTTATTATGTATACAATATTCTGTCTGTGTGTATGCCTGAAGGCCAGAAGAGGGCGCCAGACCCCATTACAGATGGGTGTGAGCCACCATGTGGTTGCTGGGAATTGAACTCAGGACCTTTGGAAGAGCAGGCAATGCTCTTAACCACTGAGCCATCTCTCCAGCCCCCTCTTGGGAATTTTTTTAAGGTTTATTTTATTTTATATGTATCAGTGTTATGTTTGCCTCTATGTGTGTGTGTTATCCATATTCCTGGTGCCTTCAGAGGACAAAGAGGACACCGGAATAGGCATTATAGCTTGTTGTCAGCTGCCATGTGGGTGTTGTAAAGTGACCTGGCCTCTGAAAGAGCAGTGAGTGCTCCTAACTGCTGAGCCATCTCTCCAAAAGCCTTTTAAAACTTTTTGTTGTTTTTAATTGCTTTTTTCCCTTTTTTTTTTTTTTGTGCTTTTGTTTGTGAGCCTATCCTTTAAGAGCTGAGCCATCTCTCCAGCCCTGTTTTGCCATGGTGCATGTGTTTAGAGAACAACTTGTAGGAGTCAGTTCTCGGATTCTACCATGTGAGTCCTGGAGACTGAGTTCAGGTCATCAGGCACCTGCTGAACTGTCTCGGTAACCCCCAGATCTCGTGTTCTGTATTCTTCCTACTTAACTAGAATAATCAAGTTCTTTAAAGTGATAACCCTTCTAGTTTTCATTCTGTTGCTGTAATTAAAAGCACTGATCAGTATAACTTAAGGGTTTCTCTCAGCATAAAATTCTAGATCATAGAGTTCATCATTGAGGAAAATCAAGGTAGGAAGTTGAAGACAGGACCTGCATGGCTGTTCCAACACAGCATTACCTCTGGTCAAGGAAATCAAAGCAAAAAAGTACTGCAGAAATCATGGGAGATAACTGTTGCTGGCTAAGAAGGCTGATATTTAGCTATCTTTTTTATATAACCCAGGACCATCTTCCCAGGGAACGGTACTATCACATGGTGGGAGCTGGGTAGTGCACTGGCCAGCCTAAATGTATCAAGACTGACCTCTTTCATAGGCCAGTCTAATCAAGGAAATTCTTCAGTTAATACACTCCTCATGTGACTCTGCTGTGACAAGTTAACAGTTAAAGCTAACTAGGAAAGGGTTCTTTTTCTTTTCTCTCTTTTTTTAAAAAGCTGGACATGGTAATATATACACCAGTCAGAGTGTCCATGCCTAGAAGATTTCAGGTTTTATGTTTTATTTATTTATTTACTTATTTACTATTTATTTATTTTGGTTTTTCGAGACAGGGTTTCTCTGTGGTTTTGGAGCCAGTCCTGGAACTAGCTCTTGTAGACCAGGCTGGTCTCGAACTCACAGAGATCCGCCTGCCTCTGCCTCCCGAGTGCTGGGATTAAAGGCGTGCGCCACCACCACCCGGCTCTTATTTTGTTTTAACTTTTGTATTTATTTTTGTTGGAGAAAGGGTTTTACTTAATAGTTCTGGCTGGCCTGGAACTTAGTATATTGACATAATGTTCTCAACCATACTGTCTGCTCCAGCTTTCTAAGTGCTGGGATCAAAGACATATGCCATCACATTTTGTTTTGGTTTTGTTTTATTGTTGTTTGTTTGTTTTTTGGTTTCTCAAGACAGGGTTTCTCTATAGTATTGGAGCCTGTCCTGGCACCACCACCGCAGTGGTATTAATGTTATAAACCTACTTAAAACAGCTATTGCCACTGTCTTGAAATATCTTTCATATTTACAAATTAATTCTGTCTGAATTAAAATTAAAATATATCAGCTGGTTACACTGTTAGAACATAATTTTGAAGGTTCTAATTTAACTGGTATTAAATGGGGCATGGTGGTTCATACCTTTAATCCCAGCAGTTGGAGGCAGAGACAGGTGGATCTCTGAGTTCCAGACCAGCTTGGTCTACAAATAAAATACCATGAAAGCCAGTGCTATAACACAGAGAAACCCTGTCTCGAAAAACCTAAATGAAAAGGTAAACTGGTGTTAAAATTGATTAAGCAATACCCATAGCATTAGCATATAACAAAGGAACTTTTGGGAAGATTGGTTGGGGGTATTTCATGACATTAACTGATAGATTTAGTTTCTAAATATTATACAATGATTGTAGGAAGTTTAATCTTTTATTTCCTATTTGCAACACAGGACCAAAAAGCAATTTTCATAGTTTTTAAAGAAAAAAAATTTATAAACGGGATCTTATTTGGCCCAAGCTTGTAGCAACGAATGATCTTGATCCTGTTCTTCCTGTTTCTATCTTCCAAGGGCTAGGATTCTAGACATTCACCATTAAGCGCAAGAATTTTAGCTTAGGGGGCTGGAGAGATGGCTCAGAGGTTAAGAACACTGACTGCTCTTCCATAGGTCCTGAGTTCAATTCCCAGCAACCACATGGTGGCTCACAGCCATCTGTAATGACATCTGGTGCCCTCTTCTGGCTAGCAAGTATACAGACAGACAGAATATTGTATACATAATAAATAAATAAATCTTTAAAAAAAAAAAAAGAATTTTAGCTTAGGAAGCCAGGCGGTGGTGGTGCATGCCTTTAATCCCAGTACTTGGGAGGCAGAGGCAGGCGGATCTCTGTGAGTTCGAGACCAGCCTGGTCTACGAGAGTTAGTTCCAGGACAGGCTCCAAAGCCACAGAGGAACCCTATCTTGAAAAACAAACAAAAAAACCAAAACAAAAAAGATTTTTAGCTTAGGAAGAGAGTACCATTTTCTGTTTGACAAATTCTTTTGACTGTAATTCTTATCATATAATGTTAATCTAAGCAATTCTAGCCTTTTGTTTTAAGACTGGGTTTCTCTGTGTAGCCCTGGCTTTCCTGAAACTAGCTCTGTAGACCAGGCTGGACTCAGACTCACAAAGATCTTCCTGCCTCTACCTGCTGTAATTAAAGGCATGCGCCACCACTGCCTGGCAATTATAGCTATTTAAATCCTATAATTATTTCTGATATGTATAGTATTATTTCCAATTTCAGAAAATATTTTTGAAATTATCTGAGTAGACCCGTCTTCCTTTTTTTTTTTTTTTTTTAATCCTTGTTCCTAATTTGCATTCAGGTGTACAGGACTAATCAGTGTGCTGGAGAGTTCGTTGTGACATTTCCTCGTGCCTATCACTCTGGATTTAACCAGGGATACAACTTTGCTGAAGCTGTGAACTTCTGTACTGCTGACTGGGTCTGTTCTATAGCACGTGGCTGTTGTACGTCTACTAACACCCCTATAAAATGCAGTATTTTACCTAGCTGGGTTTTGGGTAGGGCCCATGAATATTTTAGGGTTTATTGGAGTAGCTATTGTAATTTAGCATTTTCATTGCATTGCATATTTATTATTTTCCCTGGTATGTTTGTAACTAAATGGGCAGTTATTTGTCTTTTCCTGAGGGAATACATGTTTCCTCTAGTCTTCATTTTCTCTGAGCACTTTTGAATCTTAAAGTATATAAATAAATAATGCAGCAATTGCTGTATCATAGTGCAATTAGCTGTGGCTGTGTCATGTTGATTGAGAAAAGACTGCCAAAGATTGAATTAATACTTAATACATACTGCCTTTATTTTTCTTCCCTAGTGATGCTGGGTTCATTAGCCTTTTAACATTTTTGTTGGGAATCCCTTAGTAACACTGATCTTACATTTTCTGTGGGTAACTGTTATTTGTTACTACATTTTATGGTTAATCATATAGAGGAAATATAGTAATACAGCAAGTAGTATTTTGTGTTTGAATATGTAGACTTGCTGTGTTGCCTATCCTGCCTTTGAAGTTCTGGGTTCTCTGAGCTGTCTTGTTTTGGTCCAGTATGTAAAACTTCTTCCTTATTTGGCTATAGAATCATATAATACAGTGCTATTAAGACTCAGTTAAGGGTTTGTTTTGGGCCTGAGCTCTTTCAAAAAAATAGCTAATACTGTGGTTTACACGATACTGGACAGGTATAGGGTAGGATACGTGTAAGAATTGAAGATTTCTTTTTTTCTTTTCTTATTTTTTTTTTGGTTTTTCGAGACAGGGTTTTTCTGTGTAACTGTCTAGCTCTTGTAGACCAGGCTGGCCTCAACCTCACAGAAAGTCACATGCCTCTGCCTCCTTAATTATAACATGTGGGAAAGGAAAGCCGATACAGCAACTTAATAAAAGTTAGCATTAGAGACAAAGCTGTTGTTAAATTTCCATTTGTATCATAAACTTCACCTTAGAAGTATCAACTCTCAACCATAACATTTAACTTGTTTAAGATTAGTAAGTTAATCTATTAGTCTTTTGATACACAAGGTGAAAAAAGTTAGGCTTCTGGGCTGATGAGATAGTTCAGCAGGTCAAGGCACTTTGCTGCCAAGATTTATAACCTGAATTCAATCCCTGGGACCCTATGGCCTTGCATGGTGGCGCACGCCTTTAATCCCGGCACTCGGGAGGCAGAGGCAGGCGGGTCTCTGTGAGTTCAAGACCAGCCTGGTCTACAGAGCTAGTTCCAGGACAGGCTTCAAAGCCACAGAGAAACCCTGTCTCGAAAAACAAACAAACAAACAAACAAACAAAAAACCTGGGACCCAAATGGAAGGAGAACCAACTCCTTCAAGTTGTCTTCTGACCTTCACATGTATGCTGGGCACACATTAAATAAGCGTAAAACAAACGACAGCAACAAAAAATCTAACAAAATCCAAAAATCTTAGGACCACTAAAATGAGAAGTTCCTCATGACCAAATATCAGTATTAGCTAGGTATAGTGGTGCACACTCAGGAGTCGAAGGCAGGTGGCTCTCTGACTGAGACCAGTATGGTCTACATAGTTCCAGGACAGTTAGGACTACATAGTAGGGCCTTGCTTCAAATAATAAATAGAGAAATAAATGAAGTTCATATTAGTGAGCATGGTAAAGACATTGAAGTCATCTTCAGCCGGGTAGTGTTGGCACACACCTTTAATCCCAGCACTCGGGAGGCAGAGGCAGGTGGATCTCTGTGAGTTCGAAGCCATCCTGGCCTACAAGAGCTAGTTTCACGTCAGGCTCTAAAACTATAGTGAAACCCTGTCTTGAAAAACCAAAAAAAAAAAAAAAAGTTTCTATTTTGTTTTGTTTTTTCTTGAGACAGAGTCTCACTATGTAGACCAGACTCACCTTGAACTCAGGGATTCACCTGCCTCTGTCTCTCCAGTGCTGGGATTAAAGACATGCATTAGTAGACCCAGCCCTGTTCAGTTCTTGGTATATACTATGAATTAGAAAATCTGCAGCTTAGGGCAAAACCTTAGCATCTTGGCTTATGGACATTGTTTGGGGAAAGACCTGTGAAATTTGGCTGGGTTACAGAGAATTACTATTTATGTTATGTTTTATGTTCATATAGGACATACTTTTTCTTCTTTGTAATAAAAGTGAATTCCTGAAGATGAATAGAGGTTATGTGCTAGAATATATCATAAGAAATTTAATTTGGAAATCTGATGTTTTCAGTTGCCCATTGGACGTCAGTGTGTAAATCACTATCGACGGCTGAGGCGCCATTGTGTCTTTTCACATGAGGAACTCATTTTCAAGATGGCAGCCGATCCAGAATGCTTAGATGTAGGGCTGGCTGCCATGGTGTGCAAAGAGTTGACTCTCATGACTGAAGAAGAAACACGATTGAGGGAATCAGTTGTACAAATGGTGAGTATGAGTATGCTGAGTGCATTTCTTTCCTCTTTTAAATAGCTATTTTGTTTTTTGTTCTTTTTATAAATTTTATATAAGCTGTATTTCTAAACCCCTGCTCCTCCCTTCTTCTCCTCCCATATCATCCCTCTGCCCGACACACACCTCAAATTCTTGGCCTCTTTCTTTAATTATTATTGGCACATATATATGAGTTAATTATATAAATATAACCTGAGTCCATTTAGAGTTGCTTATGTGTATGTTTTTAGAGATGACTGTTAGATAATCAATTAGAGGAGGGCTCATTGCTGGGAACACTGATTCTCTCTCCAAGCTGTCATTAATTGCCTGAGTTAGCTCTTCATCTGGGTTGGAAGCCGGGGTCTTGTGAGATTTCCCCATCCACGTTGGCATGTCAACTGGTGGTATCATTGCTCAGGTCTTGTTTAGGATACCATTTTGTTGAAGGTCCATGAGTGCAACTTTCCTGTCATTTATAGAAGGTATATCTAGCAGATATACTGATCATCTATCTTTTCTTGCCCCCCTTCCACGATGTTTCCTGGACCTTGGGTGTAGGGTTTATATTGTAGATGAGTCAGTTAGGCCTGGGCAACCCACAATCAGCTGTTATCTCCATTTTTAGATAGTTATGGGTTTTTGTAATGGTCTCTGCCTGCTACAAAAAGAGACTTCTTTGATGAGGAATGGAAGCTAAACTTAATCAGTGATTATAAAGCTAAGTATTTATAATGCAACTAGAAATTATCCTAGTTTAGGAAAGTAGTAGATTTTTCTCTATGTAATAGACTGGGTTTACAGTACCAGACCTGAATTCCCTCCTATGGAGTGGGCCTGAAGTCCAGTTATTAGTTACTGCAATAATGGAAGTGCCACTATTCAACCTTTGGTGATCAGTCACTATTTTTTGTCATTGCCATGCTTTGTAAGTGTTACAACTGGGTAGGACTATCAATTGCTTTTCTCCTTTGGCAGCCGGCATAGTTCCTTCTGGTACTATGTAAGCTAGGCCTAGATTGAACTTGATTTCTGAGTCTTGTTTCCAAAGTGTTTGGTGTCTTTAGCAATAGGGGCTTACCTTCAACTTCTGGAAGGCAACCAAAGGCAACATTAGCTTGACCAACAACTTGAGGGGGGGTTCTTTTTCATGTCTACTTTTGTTTGTTTGTTTGTTTTGTTAGATTCTGTGTGGCATTTAAGGGAAACATTATTAAACTTTATTTAAATTGTGTGTGTATATATGCTTATACATATATATATATACATATATATATATACACTTAGATAAGTAGTATGATTCTCTATGGCTTTTACAAATATCTTTAGTGTTATTTATCCCTCTTTGTTCCTTCTCTCTTGGTATTGTCCGCCTCCCCCCCTCCAGTATTCAGTATTTTCCTATTTTCCCCCTTCGTAGCCCCTGTGTACTGCTGTTCTCTCTACAGTTGAGGCCACACTACCACCACCCACTGTGATCCTCTTTCCTGGTTTCTGTGGTTTTTCCAGGTTAGATACTTACATCTGAAGATTCAGAGCTAGGAGCCACAAATAAGAGAACTTGCAGTGTTTTGTCTTTCTGGGTTTGGATTTCCTCACTCAGTATAATGTTTTCTAGTTCTTTCCATTTACCTGCAAATGTCATGAGTCCGTTTTTCTTACAGCTGAATAGTATTCCCTTGTCTATATGAAAAACATTTCATTACCCATTCATCACTTGAAGGATATTTAGATTGTTGCCATTTACTAGCTGTTGTGACTATAGCAGCAGTGAAAACGAATGAACAAGTATCTGTGGAAAAGAGTGTCAAGTCCTTTGGGCATGTGCTAAGTAGTGGTATAACTGGGCCATAATGAAGATTTATTTTCAGCTTTTTGAACATTCTCCAACAGATTTCCAGATTGACTGAGCTGTTTACAGTCCCACCAGCAGTGAGTTGAGGGTTCTCCTTTTCCCACACCTTTCTGTTTGTTGTCAGTTGTTTCATTTGTTTGTTTGTATTGTTTCTGATGTGTACAAGTAAGTGTTTTGCCTGCATGTATGTATGTGCAGCACATGCATGTAGTGTCCTTTGAGGGCAGAAGGTGTTAGAACTCTTGGAATCAGAGTGCTGGAAAATGAGACCACCTCTCCTGCCCCAGTTGTTTCTTGATCTTAGCCATTCTGATTTGAGATTTGATGTGTGTGTGTGTGTGTGTGTGTGTGTGTGTGTAGCAATGTTTTGCCTGTGCACTAAATTTGTGCCTCGTACCCACAAAGGCCTAAAGAGGTTGTCAGTTGTCATGGAACTAAAGTTAAACACACTTGTGAGCCATGTGGTTGGTAGGAAGTGAGCTTAGGTTCTTTGCAAGAACAGTAAGTGCTCTTGAAGAACCATCTCTTCAGCCCCATTTTCTTATTTCCTGAGAAATACTCTAGCTCAGGCTTGCCCTAGCGTCGACTGTGAAGCAGTGGCGATCCTGGCAGTTCTCTTTCCTTGGCCTTTCAAGTGCTCAGATTATAGATGTTAGCCTTCTGGCTCTGGTATTAATGAACTTTTACTTATTCTATGCGTAAATGCGTGTGAATGTAAGCTTCCATGTTGCATGTGGAAGTCAGAACTCTCAGAAGCTGGTTCTTTCCTGCTGCCTTGTGAAATCCAGATGTTGAATTCAAGGAAATAGCCATCTAGCTGGCCCCTGAATATTAATTACTTTAAATAAGAAAATTAAATTCTGGGTTGTTGTTTTTTATTTGTTTGGTTTTGGGTTTTTTTCATCCAAGTTGTGTGATTCTAGACTGTCAGATTGGACTAGTCTGTCTTCTTCCTCATCTCCTCAAATGCTAGTTATTTTCAGGGTTTGTTAACCTTTTCTTAATCTTTTGTGCTATTTCTATTGATAGAATTTTAAATCCTTTTTCTTTTTTCTTTTCTTTTTCTCACTATATAAGTCCTGGCTGCCCTGAAACCCACAGAGATCTCCCTACTTCTGTCTTCTGAATGCTGGATTAAAGGAATGTGCCCTATGCCTAATTTTTAATTCTTTTTAAGATATTCCTTTATGTTTCAGTTGAGACCTGATCTGATGATATAAATTATTTTCCAGGGTGTCGTGATGTCAGAAGAAGAAGTTTTTGAACTTGTTCCTGATGATGAGCGACAGTGTTCAGCATGCAGAACCACATGTTTTCTCTCAGCTCTCACCTGCTCCTGTAATCCGGAGCGACTTGTATGTCTGTACCATCCAACTGATTTGTGCTCCTGCCCCATGCAGAACAAATGTCTTAGGTATTTAAAAGTTATTGCACATTATCCTTTTGTTTTGTTTTTTCGAGACGGGGTTTCTCTGTGTAACTTTGGCTATCTTGGAATTCAGTCTGTAGACTAGACTGGCCTCGAACTCATGGAGATCTGACTGCCTCTGCTTCCCAAGTGCTGGTATTAAAGGTGCGCACCACTACCTGGCAAGAAAACCACATCTTAATGTTATTCTTTGTTTTCTTTCCTGTTCCTAAACAAATAACTTTTCCTTGACTATATACTTCTTAAATGAGGTTCTAGTTCTTTGAAATTAGCCCTAACCAGCCTAGCCATAATTAGTTTTGTGGCCAGTTAATGTCGTGCATTTCTTGCCTCTCTCTGCATTGAAACTGGTTTTCTTTGATTTTTTTTCTTTTATTTCAGGTTCTATTTTAAGCTTTTACTTCTGTTTTTAAAATTTTTTTGTAGGTACCGCTACCCACTAGAAGACCTCCCTTCTCTACTTTGTGGCGTAAAAGTGAGGGCACAGTCCTATGACACTTGGGTCAGTCGTGTTTCAGAAGCATTATCAGCTAGCTTCAACCATAAGAAAGGTTAAGTTTCCTTCTTTGTTATGAAAAATTGTCACTTTAAACAAAACCTTTAATTGTATGTTTTTGTTCTCCATTAACAAACAGAATTCTAGCTTATGATTTCATAGTTGAATATACAGTTAATTTTCTCTTATCCATGTACTAAGCAGACCTGATAAACTTATCTTCTGTGGTAAGATATCATGGTCATTTTTATGGCTGCAGGCCATGCCTAGTTTTAAGATAGTCTCTTGTGATTTGGAAGTGTGCTTTGTTTCCCTGTCTGTCCTCAGTTTCATAACCTTTCTTTCCTTGGTGTCATTGCTAAGATTACATGACTCTACCACCACACACAGAATCTCTTTTTAAATGAAAAGGCTGACATAATATGGGTCAGATAAGTTGTAGCAGGTATGTATTTTAGATAGTCAAATTTAGTTCAGTAACACCGAAAACATTTGATTTTTGATTGTTTTTGAGAGAGACAAAGAAGAGGGTAGGCAGAGAGGAAGGGAAGGGAATAGGGATGAAGGAGAGAGATCAAACATATTTTATTTGAGTAAAGTCATCTATTTGGAATAATTATCTGGTCAGAAACTTTTATATTGGAGATTATAAAAACGTCATCATTTCTGCCAGAATATTAGTCACTCTTTTTTTTTTTAATATTTATTTATTTATTATGTATACAATATTCTGTCAGTGTATATGCCTGCAGGCCAGAAGAGGGCACCAGACCCCATTACAGATGGTTGTGAGCCACCATGTGGTTGCTGGGAATTGAACTCAGGACCTTCGGAAGAGCAGGCAATGCTCTTAACCTCTGAGCCATCTCTCCAGCCCCCTATTAGTCACTCTTGAGTAAGCTTTGTGACTATTGTAGAATGGTTTTTTGTGTCTATCATTACATTTATCTTTACAGATTTGATTGAATTGAGAGTAATGTTGGAAGATGCCGAGGATAGGAAATACCCAGAGAATGATCTCTTTCGAAAGCTCAGGGATGCAGTGAAAGAAGCTGAGACTTGTGGTTCTGTGGCTCAGCTGCTTCTGAGCAAAAAGCAAAAACACAGGTAAGCCTAAGAAGAGTGTAGTTCTGCCCTGGACTCCTGTTCTTCCAGTTTTAGTTGGCTTTTGAGACCCTGTATTATTTTCTTCCCGTGGCAGTTTCTCTTCAATTCCTAGTAACTTCCCCTTCCTCTCCAACCCCTCCTTTTCTTCATGTTCATAAGTTGTAAAAAGCTCTTTAAACTTAAGTGAGTTATAAACCACACCAAGGAAGCAGCAACTAGACTAGCTAGTTTCAATGCTGAAAATAACATTGAAGTTTATGTAGTGTCTTTGGGTCAAAGACCTAGCAGTATATTCAACTTTATCTGAAGTAATTAGGAATATAGAAATGTAGGCTCAAACTCACAGAGATCCACCTGCCTCTGCCTCATGAGTGCTGGGATTAAAGGCATACCACAACATCCAGCAAGTTAAGTTGTCTTTTAACAACATGAATCAAGATACTTAATAACAAAAGATCTGAATAAAATATTTTGAGTTCAAGTGATTATCTTTATTTTCTACCTTTTATTAGAACTTTTTTACTTTTTAAGGAGAAGTTATGCCAGGCAGTGGTGGTGCATGCCTTTAATCCCAGCCCTCGGGAGGCAGAGACAAGTGGATCTCTGTGAGTTCGATGCTAGCCAGGTCTGCAGAGGGAGCTCCAGGACAGGCTCCAAAGCTACACAGAGAAACCTGTCTCGAAAACTTTTATATATTTAATTTCACATTGTTTTCCTTCAACAAACTCTTTTCTTGTTCCTTTCTGCAACATTCTTTGTCTTGCACTTCTTCATAGATGTCAGGTATGCCTTTGTTTCGGGGTTATTTGCTCTTTATTCAGCTTGCACTTTTCTTCCTGCCACATCTAGGTGGCTTGTTCATTTCTTTCTCCTTCCTTCCTTCTTTAAAATAACCATTTCTGTGATACTATTTTATAGCTCTTCAAGTTATTCCTCTGTGTGCTTTTTCTATAGTACTTTTTATTGGATTTTAAAGTTTTAATTTATATATATAATCAGAGAACCTTTGCTATACTAGTTTCCAGTGGGCATTAATTTGCTTTTAGGACATTGACCTCTTTGGAGAGTCTGATAAAATTTTGAGGACCCTTTTTTTAAAAAAAAAGTATATATCAAAGATTTTGTTGGATGGACTGAAGAAATGGTATGGCTCAGTGGTTAAGACCACTTACTGTTCTTCCAGGGGACCCAAGTTCAGTTCCTAGCACCCACATGGTTACAGTTCTAGGAGTCCTGATGCTTTCTTCTGTCCTCCTTAAGCATTGCACTCATGTGGTACACAGACATACATACAAGCAAAACATCCATACACATAAAATAATGTCTTTAAAACAAAAAAGAATTTGGGATAGATTCAGGGAGTTCATTCATCGAAGGCAGCTAAAAACCCTGTTTCCAGTGTTGTGAGCCTCTTAACACACAAGGAATTAGTTTTCTCAGTGAGCTTAATGTTACACCAGGGGAATTTATTTAGTGTTTCAAACTTACAGCTGTTATAGACTAGAGGGACTGTCACTTGGCTAGTTGTATTTTCATAATTATCTGCAGGGGAATTATTCAGCACTAGAATTTTAAGATTGCTAAGGGTTGAATTCTAGAGAGAGTAGGAGCCCCATTTGATGTCAAAATGACCATATTTTTCTATTTCTCAATATTATTTCGTATCAGGCAGAGCTCAGATAGTGGGAAGACTCGGACCAAACTGACAGTAGAAGAATTGAAGGCCTTTGTCCAGCAACTTTTTAGTCTTCCGTGTGTCATCAGCCAAACTCGACAAGTAAAGGTGAAACATTAAATCTTTTTTTTCCTTTTAAATAATGTTTTTTGTTTATGAGCTGTTCCAACTTAAGAGAATTGTATGTATAGACTAGTGTTTGGTCCTTTGAGCTCCTTTTTCTTATTGTATGCTGTCTAAGGTTCTTTAGTAGGCAATCTTTTAGCTTTTTTTTTTTTTTTAAGTTGTTTTGGCTGCTTGTATGCCTGTGCACTGTGTACAGTAACCATGGAGGATCTGAGAGGGTATCCTATTTCCTGAAGTTGCAGTTGTTGGTTGTTACCCACCATGTGGGTGCTAGAAATCAAACTTGGGTCTTCTGGAAGAGCGGCCACTGCTAGTGCTCATAATCACTGAACCATCATCTCTCCAGCCCCTTGGCTTTACTCTTAGCTTTTATCTGAACTGTGAGCAGTTTAGAATCATTCTGTAGTTTAGAATTATTCTTATCTTAAAAAAAAAAAAGAATTATTTTTATCTATACTAATTTTTGATGAGAACCCCCATCTAACACAAATGTATTTTAAGTGTAATGTTAATAACAAAGAATCTTAGAGTGTAGTTCTAAGTTACTAATAACACATGAGCTTTTAAATCAGGGCTCTGGCATTTCCAAGACTATTATTATTTAATGATTATTTAAAAATCTCAAAGGTTACGTTATTTTGCACAGTTAGTAATTTTTATATAATTTTTGTATTGTGTATTGGAATCATCAGTTTGTAGTATCTTAGTATCAATTGCATTCTTATTTTACTGCATTTTGTAAGACCATTTGGTTCTCTTAGGAAGGGGTTATCTTTATTACTATTATTATTATTATTATTATTCATTTTTGTTGAGCTCTACATTTTTCTCTCCTCCCCTCCTTGCTTCTCCCCTCCCCACTTAAATCCTCCTCCAAGGTCCCCATTCTCCCAATTTACTCAGGAGATCTTGTCTTTTTATACTACCCATGTAGATTAGATCTATGTATGTTTCTCTTAGGGTCCTCATTGTTGTCTAGGTTCTCTGGGATTGTGATTTGTAGGCTGATTTTTTTTGCTCTATGTTTAAAAACCATCTATGAGTGAGTACATGTGATAATTGTCTTTCTGTGTCTGGGTTACCTCACTCAAAATGATGTTTTCTAGCTCCATCCATTTTCCTGCATAATTCAAGGTGTTGTTACTTTTTTCTGCTGTGTAGTACTCCATTGTGTAAATGTACCACATTTTCCTTATCCATTCTTCAATCGAGGGGCATTTAGGTTGTTTCCAGGTTCTGGCTATGACAAACAAAGTTGCTATGAACATAGTTGAGCACATGTCCTTGTGGCACAATTGAGCATCCTTTAGGTATATACCCAAAAGTGGTATTACTGGGTCTTGATGAAGGTTGTCCTAATTTTCTGAGAAATCGCCACACTGACATCCAAAGGGGCTGTACCAGCTTGCTGGTCATCCAAAGAGGTTGTACCAGCTTGCATTCCCCACAACCTCTCCGAGCATAAGTTATCAGTGTTTTTGATCTTGGCCATTCTTACAGATGTAAAATGGAATCTCAGAGTTGTTTGATTTGCATTTCTTTGATGACTGAGGATGTTGAACATTTCCTTAAGTATCTTTCAGCCATTTTAGATTCCTCTGTTGAGAGTTCTCTGTTTAGGTCTGTACTTCATTTTTATTTTTACTGGATTATTTGTTCTTTTGATGACCAATTTCTTGAATTGTTTGTATATTTTGGAGATCAGACCTCTGTGATGTGGGGTTAGTGTAGATCTTTTGGGGGAGGGGTTATCTTCTAAAGGTACCTATGACACCAGAGTACCTTTTTTTTTTTTTTTTACTACAGACCCTATATTCTGATGCATATTCTGTATTTCTTTTGGTAGATTAAAAAGCATTGTAAAAAACTTTTGATAGGGCTGGAGAGATGGCTCAGTGGTTAAGAGCATTATCTGCTCTTCCAAAGGTCCTGAGTTCAATTCCCAGCAACCACATGGTGGCTCACAACCATCTGTAATGAGGTCTGGTGCCCTCTTCTGGCCTGTAGGCACACACACAGACAGAATATTGTATACATAATAAATTAAAAAAAAAATTAAAAAAAAACTTTTGATAAATCAAAACGTTTGTTCCAGTGTATCTTCCATTATTATCTTCAAACTATATCCTTTGGTTATTGTACCACCTGTGTGGTACGGTGTTTTGTCTGTATGTATGGTATCCAAGGAGCCCGAAAAAGTGTGTTGGATCCCCTGAAACTGGAGTTAGATATGATTGTAAACTACCCTATGGGTACTGGAATCTAAACCTGGGTCTTCTGGAAGAACAACCAGTGTTCTTAATAGCAGAGCCATTCCTCTGGCCCCTCTACCTCTTAATTGCTTTTTTCTTTTCCTTTTTAGCATTAGTGGTCATCTTAAATATAAATCAAGTTAGACACCTTTCCCGTGATTGAAATTTTCTAGTTCTCTGGGCAGTGGTGGTACATGCCTTTAATCCTAGCACTTAATGAGGCAGATAGATGTTTATCTGAGTTGGATCTACAGAGTTAGTCCCTCAGGCCAGCCTGGTCTACAGAGCTAGTTCCAGAATAGCAGGACTATACAGAGAAACCCTGTCTTGGGGAAAAAACAAAACAGATTTTCTGGTGGATCTCTAGAGCTATCAAATGAAATCTTAACTCACTGTAATCTGTAAGACATTATGTTGTCTGTCCTTTGCTTATCTACACTTTATCCACGTGTAGCAACATAATGAGCTCAGTTATCTAAAAATCTTGTGATGAGTCTGGGGCTGTAGCTCAGTTAGAAGAATGCATACATGGCATGCCTAAAGCCTTGGATTTGATCTCGAATAGCTGATTAAAATACCAGGCAGTGGTAGTCTCAATACTCAGGAGGTAGGTAGAGGCAGGAGATTTCTGTAAGTTCAAGCCAGCCTCATATACAGAGCAAGTTCCGAGACAGCCAGGTCTATTACACTGAGAAACCTTATCTTGTAAAAAACAAAAACAAAAAATTGGTATGGTAATAAGCATCTATAATCCCAGTGCTAAAGAGATAAGGAGGATATATAGCCAGGGTTCTCTAGAGTCCCAGAATTTAGGGAATGAATCTCAATCTCTCTGACCTTATATTTTACATTAAATTTTTTTTAGGTTCCTGAGAGGCGTAATAAGGCTGACCAATAAGGCCTTCAGGCAATTGGAAAGAACAGGGAAACTTGACTCTTTATATTTGTGTAAACTAAAGCTTTTTATCATTCCTTCTCATTTTATTGACTCAGCCACATTTGAATTGTATAGATGGGAACTGGAGAGGTGGTTGGTTCAGTAGTAAAGAGCACTGGTTCCTCTTCCAGAGGACCCAGGTTTGGATCCCGGCACCCACATGATGGTTTAAAGCCATCTTTAACCTCCATTTCCAGATCTGATATCTTGTTCTGCCCTCTGAGGGCACCAGGAATCCACACACGTATGTGGTATACATACATATATATTGGCAGAACACTTATACACATAAATAATCTTTTTAAAAGGGATTATAGATAGAAATTAGTTACCAAGTACCGTACTTTTCTGACTCTTTGGTGCTAATATTTTGAGATTATTAGAGGGCCTAGAATTGATAGTTTGCCTGAACTATTTCTGGAACTTGCTCTTTTATCTTTTTAGTAGTAGCATTGAGAACTGGGGATCAAACTCAAGGCCTTGCACTCTGTAACTAGGCAAGTACTCTGTAACTAACTAGCAGTAGCTTCAAACAAAATTTGCTGTTTATTTTTGTTTTTTCACTCTTTCAGAATCTGCTGGATGACGTAGAAGAATTTCATGAACGTGCCCAAGAGGCCATGATGGATGAAACCCCAGATTCTTCCAAACTCCAAATGTTGATAGACATGGGCTCTAGTCTCTATGTGGAACTACCTGAATTGCCTCGACTGAAGCAAGAGCTACAACAGGCTCGGTGGTTGGATGAAGTTAGACTAACCCTGTCAGATCCACAACAAGTCACTTTGGATGTCATGAAGAAGCTTATTGACTCTGGGGTAGGGTTGGCACCTCATCATGCTGTGGAAAAAGCAATGGCTGAACTGCAGGAGCTCCTCACAGTCTCTGAACGATGGGAAGAGAAGGCTAAGGTCTGCCTGCAGGCAAGGTGAAAACATTTTGGTGACAGTTGTCTCATTAATAAAGTCAAGGGTTAGAGAGATGACTCAATGCTTAAGAGTACTGGTTGCTTTTCCAGAGAGTTCAAGTTTCAGCACAGGGCAGCACACAACTATCTGTAACTTCAGTTCTACAGGGTCCTATATCCTCTTCTGATCTCCTTCACTCCAGGCAATGCATGGTGCATAGACATACATACATACGTACGTACATGTATGTGTGCAGGAGAAAATAGCCATACACATAAAATAATTTTTAGAAATAAGTAAAAAAGTAGAATGAGATGGAGGAACATGGAGATCCTGTTCCATTAACTTACATTATTTATCTTGCGTCTTCTTGACCAATCACTACTTATCAAATGGGGCTACATGTAGAGTTTTAGGTATATCCAGACTGTTGTGTAGTAGATTTTGTTAGGTAACTGCAAATGATAGGAAATAGTATTGTTTCAAGTCCATGTTGTTGATACAGTTAGGAAGTAAGAATTACAAAATGTGCCTGGTGGTGGTGGTGGTGCATATCTTCAGCACCCGGGAGGCAGGTGAATCTCTTGAGTTTAAGGGCAGCTTGATCTACAAGAGCTAGTTCCAGGACAGGCTCCAAAGCTATAGAGAAACCCAGTCTTGAACAACCAAAGAGGGGAGGCGAGGGGGGGGGGGGAGAGAATTACAAACTGTCATTGAGGGGGTAGAATGCTGGCTTAGCAGTTAAGAGCACTGGCTACTCTACCAGAGGATCCCTGGCTTGATTCTTAGCACCTACATAGTAGCTGCCCACCCCAGGACTTGAGAAGTAGAAGCTGAAGAATAAAGAGTTCGAGACCAGCCTAAGCTACATGAGAACTTGTCTCAAAAAAACAAAAACAAAAAAAACAAACCCACAAAACAACAACAACAACAACAAAAAAAAACCCACAAAACAAAATCCTCCTTCCAAGTTTGAAATGATTTATGAGGCAAAAAGATCAGCCACTCTGGCTCATTAACAGTTTCCAGTACCTGGAATGCCCCTTGGCAATTCGACAACGGCAGTCTTTGTAAACTTCCCACTGATCCACATAGTGGATCCACATAGTGGATCTGTGCAGCTCTGGATTCTTTTGTGTGTACTGCCTAAACTCTTCTGTTTCATACATCATTCATATTCCAACTTTTCCCTGCTCCCATCTCAGCTAAAACCGCTAACTTAAAAGCAAAATTTGTCCATACTTTTTTCCACTTTCTTTCATTAGATAGTGTATTTATTTGTTTGGGGCCTTGGTCAAAGCACTTTGAATTTTCTAGGCAGAATTATCTACTACTTTACATGGCTATGAGCCTAAAATAATTTGTTACTAGTTTCCCGTAACCAGTGTAATTCTTGGGTTTTGATTAATGAGAATGAAATCTTTGTTTTGTTCATCAGGGAATAATTAGATATTAATGAATATAGTTGAAGGAAAGTATATGGTCAACATGAATGGGTTTCTGTTCTGTTACTCCCTTTGTTGGTAGCCCATGCCCATCACCCTTCTCTGATCATTGTAGGTGTTTTAGAGAGGTAGAGTGGAGGTAGTCTAGGACTCAGTAGGAAAAGGAGCCTAGTGCCAAGAGTCATTCTAAATCAGTACATCAGGTGTGTCATGTACTATATTATTTTAAGAGAAATAATGCCTTAGTTTTCTTGTCTGTAAAACAGAAATAAATATGGTAGCTGCTTTGTTGCTTTTGGGAATGTGGTAAGAATTAAATAAGCTCATGAGTATGAATTATTTATACATTATAAAATGCTATTTTAATTCTTATAGTGATTGGACTTTTACTTAGTATCTTATTATTTTATTCATTTAGACCTCGACACAGTATGGCAAATTTAGAAAATATTGTGAATGAAGCCAAGAACATTCCAGCCTTTCTACCCAATGTATTGTCCTTAAAAGAAGCCTTACAAAAGGCTCGTGAATGGACAGCTAAAGTGGAAGCTATTCAGGTAAAGGAACTTTCAGATTAGCATACCTATCAGGTAATACATTCTCATAAATATACTATGTAAACCTTGCTTCTTTAGAATAATCATGATAAAGTAATAGTAGCTAGCCAGGCAGTAATGTAGCATGCCTTTAATCCCAGCCTTTGGGAGGCAGAGGTAGGTGGATCTCTGAGTTGCAGCCCAGCTTGGTCTATAGAGGGAGTTCCAGGACAGCCACAACTTCACAGAGAAACTCTGTCTTGAGAAAAGGAAGAAAAATATAATAGTACCTAAAGATCACTTATTCTTTCCTCTGATTTTATTATTCAGAATAATTAGTAAATACTTAAAGGTTGCTAGTTTTGTTTTGGAAAGATGATGGAGTTATGTATTCAATTTTTCAGAGAAAGGACATTTATATTTAATGACATAAAATTATTTCACAGCATTTGTTTGTTCTGTTTATATTCTTTGAAACAGGGTCTTACTGTGTAGCCCTGATGTGCCTAAAACTCAGAGGCCTGGAAACTGGCCTGGAACTTTACTATGTATGTAGCCCAGGATAGCCTTAGACACAGAGAGATCTTCTTGCCTCTGCCACCCAGTACTGGGGTAAAAATCATGTACCACCACTACTGATTTACCTCCTTAGTAATATTTAAGGACTGACTGTCAGTCCTTCCGTTTGGTAGAGTAAATAGTTTTTTTTAATAGGACAATCCTTCTTCAGGTTGCTTGACTTGTGGGTTTACCTAGAAGGTATTCTATAGTTCAGGGACAATAGTTTGGCACCAGACAGAGTAAGAGTGAATGTGTTTGTTGACCCTTTCAGTATCTCAGCAAATTTATCTGTATGCTTAGCTAACTGACTCTTCTTATCTTGGTACCTTAGTGATTGTGCTGTTAGAGAATTTCATAATGTTAGAGTATATTATTATTTAAAGTCATTGTTTATATGAATATATTTGTGCCTGAGTGTATGTATGTATACTATATACATGTAGAAGCCCACACAAAAGCTAGAAGGGTGTATTGGATTTCCAGGAACTGGAGTTGTAGATTGTTGTGAACTGACATGTGGGTGTTGGTAACTGAACCTAGGTCTTCTACATGAGCTGAAACCTCTTTTTTTTTTTTTTATGGACTGCTTCATGAATTTGCGTATCATCCTTGTGCAGGGGCCATGCTAATATTTTCTGTATCGTTCCAATTTTAGTATATGTGCTGCCAAAGCGAGCACAGGCTGAGCCATCTCTCTGATCCCAGTCTCTATATTATTATTTTAAATTATTCATAGATTTATTTGGTTGTTTTCTAAAGCAGCGTTTCATATAGCCCAGCCTGGCTTCAAATTTGCCATGTAGCTGAAGCAGGCTTTGAATTTTGAATCCACTTACTCTTCTGAGTGCTGGGTTTATAGGTATACACCATCATTCCTACCATAAATTCATAGCTTTCTTGTCTTTCTTTTCCCAGATGTGTCAGTATATCTTTCAAAATAAATTTTCAGACAGTTATGTTAGTTGCTACAAGAGAAATAATATTTTATTAGAATATTGTATAGTGGTTCTAAAAACAGCAATGATTTCATTACTTGGCAGTACTGAAACACCATGAATTTAGGAGGAAAGTAGTTGTTCATAGCTTTCTTTTTATAACATAAGCAATAGGTGGTTATCCAATATAAGATATTGCTTTTAGTTTTATGTCAATCGAAATTAAATTTGGAGTTGTAATGGTAAAATGGATTTCCACTCTGCCAAAAGGATTCTTCCCTTGTCCTCTGTAACATTGTCTATGGTGGCTGAAGCAAGGACTCAGGGATTAAGGGGATTTACTGCTTTTTCAGAGGACTTGACTACAGTTCCCAGCACCCACATAGCAGCTCACAACAATCTGTTAACTCCAGCTTAAGGAGATTCAATAACTCTGGCCTCAGTGGGCACTGTATATAGTACACATACATTCATGCAGGACACTCATACACATGAAATAAAAATAAATAAATCTTAAAGAGACTTATTTGCATCTATTAGCAAATTCATACTTTTTTTTTCTATTTTGTTTTTGTTTCATTGTTTTTTGAAACAGGGTTTCTCTAGTTTTGGAGGCTGTTCTGGAACTTATCTGTAGACCAAGCTGGCCTCAAACTCACAGAGATCTGCCTCTCTCTGCCTCCCTAGTGCTGGGATTAAAGATATGAGTCACCACTGCCCATTTTTCATTTCCAGTTGCATTTATACATTTCTGTTCTTCACTTCTCCTTTGAACTTTTATTCTGTTGGTCCCCTTAATTATTAAAATTTTTGGTAACTTGTTCATTAAAAAATTAATTCCCAGGGCTGGAGAGATGGCTCAGAGGTTAAGAGCACCAACTGCTCTTCCAGGGGTCCTGAGTTCATTTCCCAGCAACCACATGGTGGCTCACAGCCATCTATAATGAGATCTGGTGCCCTCTTCTGGCATGCAAGCATACATGGAAGGAATGTTGTATACATAATAAATAAATAAATCTTAAAAAAAAAACCTTTGGGTCAATATTCAATAACTAATTTGAATATATGACTACTAAAAAAATATACTTGAAAATGAAAAAAAAAATTCCCCCAAAACATTTAATTCTTTGGAAGGCAGAGGCAAGTGAATCTCTGTTGAATATGAGACCAACCTGGCCTACAAAGTGAGTTCCAGGCTATTCAGGTCTACATTATTGAGACACTGTCTCTAAAATGAATTTTTAAATTAATTTATGAACTTTTTCTGTAGAAATTAAATTCATTAAAGAAATCTAGTTAGTTGATTTAACACAGAAGTTAATACTAAGACTGAAGATGTCCCTTTGGTATAGTGCCTGCCTAGTGTACAAGGCCTCGATTCTATTCCCTGTTAGTATTTTTAAAAAAAGAAAGAAAAGAAAACACTAAACCAAGTTCCCCAAATAGTATACTGCCATACTCCACGAAAGAATTAAAATTGTATGTGAATCTGCTTTTTTCTTTCCAGAGTGGCAGCAACTATGCTTACTTGGAGCAGCTTGAGAGCTTATCTGCTAAAGGACGCCCCATCCCAGTGCGTCTTGATGCATTGCCTCAAGTGGAATCACAGGTCGCAGCAGCGCGGGCCTGGAGAGAACGGACTGGGAGGACCTTTCTTAAGAAGAATTCCAGCCACACATTGTTACAGGTAAAAATCGTGTGTGTTCTTCAGCCCTCTCACAGCTGTTGATAAATTACTACTTGTGTTGGTGAAAGGTTCTTTCCAGTTAATTTAGTCATCGTTATAATTAATTTCTATTACGTAGTATTAGATGTTGGATGGAAAACTGTGGGAGTCTTGGACAAGCTCTTTTTACTAATCTGTGCTGTATCCAGAAAAGGCACTCAGCATATATCTTTTTGTTTGTTTTTTGAGATAGGGTCTGTATCAAAATTTACATGGTAGACCAGGCTGTCCTTAAACTCACTGTGATCTGCCTGTCTCTGCCTCCTGAGTGCTTGGATTAAAGGCGTGCACTACCACCACCCTGCTTCAGCATATATCTTAACTTCTGTTATTAGACTATACTAAAAGATTTTATCCTCAGAGGCACAAATTTAATTCTTTTTATCTTGAGCAGTTGAGCACAGTAGTCAAAGAGGATAGACTTTGGAATTTTAACCTTTGTCCTCGGACAAGTCCCTTGTCTCTCTAGTCAATAAAATCTGGGAAGTAATGCCTGCTATGTACAGTTGTTATGAAAATTTAAATGAATGACATACATGGATCCCTAGTATGGTGGTTAAGGCGAGAGGATCACCATAAATTGTAGGCCAGCCTGTGCTACAGGGTAAGATCCTGCCTCTAAAATATTAAAGATAATAAACAGGTACCTTGGGCATGGCCAGTAGTTCGTTATTTTCACTCTTAAGGGATTTGATTTGGTTTTGTTTTTAAACTAGAGTTAATATTTTTAAAATTTTTTAGGTGCTAAGTCCTCGAACTGACATTGGTGTATATGGGAGTGGAAAAAGTAGGAGAAAAAAAGTAAAAGAAATAATAGAAAAAGAAAAGGAGAAGGACCTAGACCTTGAACCTTTGAGTGATTTAGAAGAAGGACTGGAGGAGACCAGAGATACAGCCATGGTGGTAAGGAACTAAGTGATGAACCTTGGATTTGCTTTGTGAATTCAAAGTTCTGTGAAAGATATTAGCAGGTTTTTAACTGATAATTTACCTGTATCATAGTATAAAAAGTTTGCTGTTTGTTCTCTTCCCAAAAGGATCTTTTTATTTTCTTTGGAAATGGGGCAGAATTGAACCTAGGACCTTATATATGCTGATCAAATGTTTCATTGAGTTATATCCCCAAGCTTCACACTTATTCCTTATTGTTGTTCTTTTAATACTTAAAAACATTCCATCCTAGTAGTCCATACTTCTGAGTAGCTTTAATTGTTTTGTTGTTGTTGGTGGTGGTGGTAGTAGTAGTGGTGCTGGTGGGATTTTGTGTGTGTGTGTTTCTTGGGATTAAATGTGGGTCTCCTGAATGCTAGAGTGCTATATTATTGAACTATATACCCCATGTCTGATCAGTAGTCACCCAAAGTTAAATCCTTGCCTGTTACTAAGCTTTTTCTATTACAGGTAAGCATGTAGGACCTCCTTGTTGCCACCTTGGGTGGGTCACTAGTCTAGGGGTTGTAACCCACCCTGCAGCTAGTTATTCCAGGGTCTCGGAGGGGCCCT
Source organism: Alexandromys fortis (assembly GCF_014885135.2). Classification (NCBI taxonomy): domain Eukaryota; kingdom Metazoa; phylum Chordata; class Mammalia; order Rodentia; family Cricetidae; genus Alexandromys; species Alexandromys fortis. Next base: position 10,291,509 of record NW_026067943.1, read on the forward strand.
ACCTGGAAGGGAATGAGCTAAGACAGAAGAAGGAGGCCAAGCAGATTTGTCAAAGCCTCCGTTTATTAGGATCATGGTTGCTGTTTATATAGCCACTGAAGGGTAGGGAAACTGGACTCTGCGTGTTCCACGTCACTTAGGCCAGGTTACGTTCGGACAGGTAGGCCAAGAAGTCACAAGTTGCCACACCTGGTTCCCTGGATAGCTGGAATGTGAGGCGGGTTCCACTAACAGATAAGTTAATTGGGTGAGGGGCAGGTTCTCAATAGAACATAATTATGGGTGTGGGGTTCTCTGCAGACTTCCCAGGGTGATGGTTCCTGTAATGATTTTTAGGGGGGAAATGGCTCGTGACACCTCCTCTTTTTTTCTCACCTCTAATATTTATCATTTATTTGTGGCAAGAATATGTAAAGTCGTCTTGTTTTTGTTTTTGTTTTTTGAGAGAAGGTTTCTCTGTGTAGCAGTCCTGGCTGTCCTGGAACTCACTTTGAAGACCAGGTTGGCCTTGAACTCACATAGATCCACCTGCCTCTGCCTGCTGAGTGTCAGGATTAAAGGTGTGCACCACCACCACCACCACCACCACCACCACCACCACCACATTTAAAGTTATCTTTTGATGATCTTGAAATACTTTGCGTTATTATCAACTACATGGATAAAAGCTACTTTTAAATACATTTTTAAAATTAAGCCCTTTTTGTTTTTAAGAGTAGTTTTAGTTCCTAGGAAAGTTGAATGAAAGGAATGGGTATTTTCCATGAATTCTCTGCCCATTTCTTTTTGAAAAATCATTTTCTTAGTCTTCACCTGTAGGAATGGAATTGCTGAGTTAGAATTAATAGCATTTTATTGTTCTTAGTACTTTATCATGGTTTTCAAAGAAACTGATAGTTTATTGGTAAGTTACTTTAAAATTTCTCACCAGGCTGTGGTAGCACACGCCATTAATCCCAGCACTTAGAAGGCAGAGGCAGGGGGATCTCTGAATTGATTCAAGGCCAGCCAGGTCTACATAACAAGTTCCAAGACAGCCAGAGCTACACTAAGAAACCTAGAAACTCGGGGATAAAAACAACAAAAAAAGCCCTCTCACCTCTGTCTTATTAGTATACAGCAGTAGATTGAGTGTTCTGTAAAATATTTGTAGTTACAAGAATTGGGCTTTTTAAAGACTTACGGACTAAGGAAAGTGTGATTATTAGGAGCCAGAGAAGGAGAGTGAAAATAAAAATTAGTTTGGGAAATACATAATTATAATTGTAGGGGTTTAAATGTACTAAATAACTTGATATGATTCTGTCTATAAGTAATCCAATTTTGAGGCCGAGGAAGACGATCTTTGTTAAGAGAGCTTCAGTAGTCAGTAAGTCATTCTTATGAGCAAGTAGAACTAGAAATTATTTCAAAATTGTTACAGAGTCGCTGGGCGGTGGTGGCACATGCCCTTAATTCGAGCACTCGAGGCAAAGACAGGAGGATTTCTGTGAGTTCGAGACTAGCCTAGTCTATAAGAGCCAGTTCCAGGACAGGCTCCAAAGCTACAGAGAAAACAATAAAATGTGTTTAGTAGCCTGCCCACACTTTTCAGAACACTGAAATCCAGAAAAGTTGTGCCATAGATCAATAGTCTTTAAGTCTAAGAGCCAGGTACTTGGTACAAGTGCTTGATTTCAAGAAACACCCTTTTTATATTGTACCCTACAAAAAGCACTCTGTTGTAAGTTGTCAAATATCATAGCAGTGTGTTCATTTTTTAGATGGGTAATGTTTATGTGGAAACTGAAAGGGTTACCTACATTTCAGGAAATTGCCACCTACATTCTTCAGTGCTTTGTGGGCATTTTAGAATGACTCCTTTTAATTAAATGCTTGTTGTGTACAGGTGGCAGTTTTCAAAGAACGAGAACAAAAAGAGATTGAGGCCATGCATTCCCTCAGAGCAGCCAACCTAGCCAAGATGACAATTGTGGACCGCATAGAAGAAGTAAAATTTTGTGTTTGCCGCAAGACAGCTAGTGGGTTTATGCTACAGTGTGAGCTCTGCAAAGACTGGTTCCATAACAGCTGTGTTCCCCTGCCTAAATCAAGTTCCCAGAAAAAGGGATCTAGCTGGCAGGCTAAAGACGTAAAATTCCTTTGCCCTCTTTGTATGAGATCTCGAAGACCCAGGCTAGAGACTATTCTGTCACTCCTGGTATCCCTTCAGAAGTTGCCTGTACGGTTGCCTGAAGGAGAGGCACTTCAGTGTTTGACAGAACGTGCCATGAGTTGGCAAGATAGAGCACGGCAAGCCTTAGCCACAGATGAACTGTCCTCTGCCCTGGCCAAACTCTCTGTGTTAAGCCAACGGATGGTGGAACAAGCAGCACGAGAAAAAACTGAAAAGATCATCAGTGCAGAACTCCAAAAAGCAGCTGCCAATCCAGACTTACAGGTCAGCTTTTAATTTACTTTCTTGTGTTTCATGTGGTAGTATTTGTCAGTTAGTGACTAGTGAATTAAATGGACTTAACTTGTTGACTTAAGTAGAAAAGCGGCTATAATTTGCCAGCAGTTATATGATGTATAGCATCTTTTCCCTTCTGCATACACAGCTTTGCTTTTCTTCCCTTCAGTAAAAATTCAAGTCATTTCAGTGAAATGCAGTCTGAAAATGTTCAGGTAGACTGTAGCATCATTTACTAGCTGCTTTTTAAGTAAGTTAGTTATACTTTGTTAATGTTAAGCATATGTTAATTGCTTATGTTTGTTTAGTCTATTTGTCTGTTCATCTTTGTTGTTTAGGGACACTTACCTAGTTTCCAACAGTCTGCTTTTAGCCGGGTAGCGAATAGTGTGTCATCTTCCCCCCGTCAAACAGTGGACTATGATGATGAAGAAACAGATTCTGATGAAGATATTCGGGAAACATATGGCTATGACATGAAGGTAATTACAGGGGCAGGCTAGGGATACATTTCTGGTGAGTTCTGTTTTTAAAACTGCTGACCATTGATATTTGAAGACTATAAAGTTGGAAGAGAAACCTAATTATGTTTTAGTCTTGAATATGTGATGATAGCAACTTTTCAAAACTTAAAAAGCTAAAACTTTAAAAATTCTTACATTTGTGAAGTGCCCCTACCATGAGGTTTACAAGGTCAGAGGACAACTTGGCAGATTCAGTTTTCTCCTTTCACTAAGTGAATTTCAGGGATCCCATCCAAGTGGTCAGACTTGGTGGTAGCACCTTTTCCTGCTGAGCCACCTTGCTCATCCCAATTTTTTTTTTTTAACGTTAATTAGACATAGCTAGATGGAAAACTCAGTTTGTAAACTGCTTGCCACACGAGCAGGAGGACTTGAGTTTAGTTCCCCAGTGCCCTCATAAAAAAGGTTGTGATGGTGGGTGCTTGTATTTCCATACTGGGGAGGTGAAGACCAGTAGATCCCTGGGATTCACTACTCAGAGAGACGGTCTCCCAAACAAAAGTGAACGGCACCTGAGGAATGCCACCTGAGGTTTCAGACCACATACATGCAAACACTTGTGCATGCATTCAGATAGTTTTTAAAAGCTTTTCATTGTTCTAGGCGTGGAGGCCCATGCCTTGAATTCTTGAAGGAGAGACAAGTTCTCTGTGAGTTCTAGGCCAGGCAAGGGCCACACAGAGAGGCTCCTTCTCAAAAAGAAAAAATTCCTGTTTTCATCAACTTACTAATCATATGACTTAAATAAATTAAAATGTTACTATGTTTAAAATATTTAAGTTGTAGCTTTTATTGCTGATAAAACATTTTTAGATTGTTTTCTTTTTTGAGTTGTTAAAGTCTGGAGGCTAGAGATGTAGTATTTGGCTTTTGTGTGCGAGGCATTGGGTTCTTGCATCATTACTACCAAAGAATATCTGTACAGTGATATTTAAGAATTCCAAGCCAGCTGTGGTGGCCCACACATTTAAAACCAGCTCTGGGAGGCAGTGAAAGTCAGGTCTGTACTGTTCCAGGAAAGCGCGCACAGGCTATGCAGAAATCCTGTCTCAGATTAAAAAAAAAAAAAAATCCCAGGCTTGCCAGGCATTTAATTTAGCACACACCTTTAATCCCAGCATTTGGGAGGCAGAGGTAGGCCTAGTCTACCTAGTGAGTTCCAGGCCACAATGGCTGCTTAGTGAAACCCTGCTTAGTCAGTAAAAAAGTAACCATCCCACCCCAAATGTACTAAGAGTCTTTTGCTCTGGTCTCTCTCTTTTTTTTTTTTTTTCTGCATAGTGTGGTGGACTGGGGGGGAAGGGATCGATGCACAGAACAAATTCACCTTTCATGTAATAGAAAACTATGCAGTTGGAGAAATGATAGCTCGGGGAGGAGGATCTCTAAAAGTGTTTATTGCTCTTACAGAAGACCTGGATTCAGTTTCCAGCAACCACATGGAAGCTCATAAATGTCTGTAACTCTAAATCCTGGAATTCAGTACCCTTTTCTGCTCTCTGTAGATTCTCTCCTTCACACGTCTTTCATATAAATTCACGCAAGCACAATCACATAAATAAAAAAGAATAAACTTTAAAAAAAAATAGTATGTTGCAAGGAGCAGAGGGTTAGGTCATAACAAAGAGACTTTCTGTTGCATAAAATGACAGACTACAGAGTGATCTCCCACCTTAAAGATGCTCTTGTTCAGTTCGAGCAAGTACTTTGTGTTCATTTTCCAGAATGTAATTCCCACCATATGATTAAAGCTGTTGAGATTGGCCAGTTGGTTATGGAAGGTTAGTATGAGCTGTGCAGGTATTTCTAGTTACACAGTCTCTACTTTGCAATTAGTTAATGTTTCTGATTAAACAGTGTTGGGTTCTGCAAAGCTGCAGCTCTGTAATATTAGGTTGAAGCACTCCAGTACTTGTATTTTTGATGGAGGCAGTTTTTCTGCTTGGGGATTTCTGGACCAATCTTTAGTAATTCCCTGGTGGAGACCTGTTCTGTTCTTTTAGTCTTTTAGCAATTGCCTTCCTTACACAAAGAGTACTAGATACAATGTCATACTTTGCCTCTGGTTAGGATTTGCAGGGGTACAGTTACGGTCAGAACAGATTGTCATTAATATGATTGTTTTGTTAGCGCCACTATGCTGACGTCAGCATCTTTGTGTTAGATCCTATTGGCACTGTATGTTAGATGTAAACCCTTTGAGTTTTGCCTAGTAATAACATCTGGATCTGGAGAGAGACCTAGAAGTAGGTAGTAGTTTTACGTGTGATTTGGTTTGCTCTTAGAACCTGGGAGTTTGGGTACTCTTGATGTAATGGCATTCTTCAAAGAATTAGAAACCATTCCATCTTTACCCATTGACTCTTTTGTTTGCTTTTTGTTGTTGTTGTTTAGGTTTGGTTTTGGTTTAGTTTTTAGTTTTTCGAGACAGAGTTTCTCTGTATTAAAGTCCTAGCTGTCCTGGAACTAGCTCTTGTAGACCAGGTTAGGCTTGAACTCACGAATTCACAGAGATCTGCCTGCCTCTGCCTCCCAAGTGCTGGGATTAAAGGTGTGCACCACCACCCAACTTTTTTTTTTTTTTTTTTTTGAGGCAGGATTTCTTTGTGCAGTCCTGGCTGTCCTGTAGCTCTTGTAGACCAGGCTGGACTTGAATTCACAGCGATCTGCCTCTCTGCCTTGCAAGTGCTGGGACTAAAGGTATGTGCCACCACCACCTGACCACTGATTTTTGAAATTGATGTAGGATGTGTCTTTCTGGGCCACTTTTCACTTTATTTGTTGGTGTAGGATCTCTTGTTGAATCTGGATTTCTCAGATTCCAGCTAGTTTTCTTTCCTCAAAGATCCTCTGCCTATCTCCTAAACACAGATAGTTAGTTGCCTTGCCTGCTAAAGTTTTTCATTAGTTCTGGGGATCCAAATTCCGGTCATCACACTTTTGCAACAAAGCCATCTCCACGACCTGGGGCCGGGAAGCCCTTGGACTTTTTTTATAGTATAGGTGTGCTGCCAGATCTGGCTTTAGTTTTTTTTACAAAGATGTAGGAGATCAGACTCAATGTTCTTATGTTTGAGCAGCAAGGATTTAATGACTGTGACCCATCTCCCACCTGAAGATACTAATCTTTCTGTTTATTTTTTTTGTATCCTGCTACTTGCTTTATGTATTTACCCTATCTAAAAGGTTATTTTATTTGTTTTTATTTTTTATGTGTATGAATACTTTGCCTGAGAATCAAACCCCCAGTCCTCTGCAAGAGTAGCAAGTGCTTTTGTCCAGTTAGCCATCTCTCAAATCTTTTTTTTTTTGATTTTCAAGACAGGGTTTCTCTGTAGTTTTTGGTGCCTGTCCTGGAACTAGCTCTTGTAGACCAGGTTGGCCTCGAACTCACAAAGCTCCTCCTAAGTGCTGGGATTAAAGGAGTGTACCACCACCGCCTGGCACCATCTCTCAAATCTTAAATCCTCTGTGGTGGAGTCCTGTGTGTAGGTGTGTGTGTGTGTGTGTGTGTGTGTGTGTGTGTGTATATGTGGGTGGGTGTACATGCATGTGGATACTAGTAGTCAATCTTGGGTATGGTTTCTCAAGGAGCCATCAGCTTTATTTTAAATTTCTTAAAAATCACATTTGTTTGTGTGCACATACTCATTCACACCATGAAACATGTATGGAGGCAGAGGACAACTTGTGGAAGTAGGTTCTTTCCTTCCACCTTGTGGGTCTTGGAGATCGAACTTCAGTCACCATATTTGTCAGCAAGTATCCTTATTGTATTCCATTTTTTCCCTTCTTTTTTCTTTTGTCAAAACAAGTCTTTTTCTTTGTAGTTCAACTGGCCTGGACTCAGTATCTAGACTAAGCTAGCTTTGAACTCAATACAGATAGATCCACCTGCCTCTTCTATTTTTATTGAGGGTTTTCTTAGTGACTAGTACTTTGTTGATAGTTCAATGCCCAGTACCACTCGGGAAGAGACAACAAATCAAACAGAAATACACGTACTAGCAAATAAAGACAACTGCTGTCACAACAGGAAAGAAAATGGCCAAAATTACCTAAACTTTTGAGGTTAAAATTAAAGTTAAAGTAGTAATGTAAAATAAAGATGAAGAGAATTCCTTAGAGAATCATCTGAGACCTAACTAGAACTGTCAGAACTGTATAAATTATATATTGGCATTCGAGTTCTTCATTGAATTACATAAGGACAGTTGGTAAGAGTGTGTGGGTTTGAAAACCTTTAGAAGGGATTAAATTGCCCGTGTTTTAAAATGTCACATTTAAACTTTCCATCTTCCTCTTAAGTCCATTTTATATTTCTGTTAAAAGATCAAAAATTATAGCAACAACAACAACAACAAAAGGAATTACTAACTTGGGGCTGGAGAGATGGCTCAGTGGTTAAGAACATATACTTCTACAGAGGACCAGAGTTTGTTGCTCAGCATCCACATTGAATAGCTCACAACCACCTGTAATTCCAGCTCTAAGAAGAGCCAACATCTTTGACCTCAATGACTACCTATAATCAAATGTACAGTCACACACTAGTACACATAATTAAAAATAAAAAATCAAATTATTCTTGTTATTAAAGGATGTTTTTATAATAATAAATAGACTTTGGGAGGTAGTTAAATGATATCTTTGTAGATTACTTTTAGTTTGTTATTTTTTTAGCTCAAGACATTTAAGCTTTTCTGTGTGTGTGTGTACACGTGCATGCAGCACCCAATTGTTATTTTCTGTAATAATATACAGAAAATAATAGTTAATATTTGGGGGGGTGGTGAGACAGGGTTTCTCTGTGTAGTTTGGGAGCCTGTCCTAGAACTCACTCTGTAGACCACATTGGCTCCGAACTCATAAAGACCTGCCTTAGCCTCACAAATGCTGGGATTAAAGGCCACCACCACCCAGCCCAAAGTTAGTGCCATGTTTTTAGTGTCTTGTTTTCTCTCTCTTTTATCCGAGACAGGGTTTCGCTGTAGTTTTAGAGTCTGTCCTGGAACTAGCTCTTGTAGACCAGGCTGGCCTTGAACTCACAGAGATCCACCTGCCCCTGCTGGGATTAAAGGTGTGTGCCACCACTGCCCAACTTGCTCTTTCTTTCTCTCTCTCTCTTTTTTAATAATTTGTTTAAATTTTTTTTTTATGTATATTGGTGTTGAAGGTGTCTTTGGAACTGGAGTTACAGGTAGTTGTGAGCTGCCATGTAGGTGCTGGGAATTGCAGCCCGTGCTATTAACCACTGAGCCATCTCTAGCCCAATGTCAGAAAATTTTAACTTGAAAACATTCATTTATAGGTTTTTGTAGATTAAGAGGTTATAATGTTGATAGCTTTTCTTTGTTCTTTAGGATACAGCCAGTGTGAAATCCTCTAGTAGTCTGGAACCCAATCTCTTTTGTGATGAAGAAATTCCCATTAAGTCTGAGGAAGTGGTAACTCACATGTGGACAGCACCTTCGTTCTGTGCAGAACATGCATATTCTTCTGCTTCTAAGAGTTGTTCTCAAGGTAATAATTGCCCTTGGAAAAGATATGTAGGATCTGGGCATGCTGGCACATGTTGGTAATCCAAACACATAGAAGGTACAAGCAGGTTAGCCAAGGAGTTCAAGTTCTTTCCAAACAAGATAGCAAGTTTGAGGCTAGCCTGAGCTACATGAGACCATGTCTTTTTTGTTTCGTTTGTTTTTTTGAGACAGGGTTTCTCTGTGTATTTTTGACTGTCCTGGAACTCACTCTTAGACTAGGCTGGCCTCAAACCCACAGAGATCCACCTGCTTCTGCCTCCTGAGTGCTGGGATTAAAGGAGTGCACTGCCATGACCGGCTAAGACCATGTCTTTATAAAAACAGAAGTGAGCCTGATTCAGAACCAGCCATGCAAGTCTGACAACCTAACTTTGTTTTCCAGAACCCTCATAAAAAAAAAAAATGCTCTGGAATCCTAGTGCTGGTGCAAGAGATTTTGCTGGGAATTCTCAGGCCAGCTAACTTGGAGTAAGCAGCACAGTAGGAGAAACAAGTCCCTCAATAAGGATTTGAGAGACTGTCATCTAACCACTGCATGCTGTGGCTCATGTCTTTCTATACTCACATAATAAAAAATAAATCAGAAAACATAAGGGGATTTATTTAGTTCAGTGGTAGAGTGTTTGCCTAGCAAGTGCAAGACCTAGGTTTGGTCCTTAGGCCTGAGAAAAACAAAAAATAAAATTAATTATGTGTAGAAAGTAAGTTGGAACAGATGGAAAAAGGTATTCAGATTTTTTTCTTTTTAAGATTTATTATGTATACAATGTTTGCCCACATGTACACACCTGCAGGCCAGAAGAGGGCACCAGATCTCATTATGGATGACTGAACCAACATGTGGTTTCTGGGAATTGAACTCAGGACCTCTAGAAGAGTAGCCAGTGCTCTTAACTGCTGAGCCATCTCTCTAGCCCCTTAATTCAGATTGTTAATTGAATACATACCTGGTTGTCACTTCCTAAGATGTAGGCAGAAGTTTCTGTTCTGTCCAGTCCCATAGCCATTTAGTCCCAAAGAAATACACAGAGGCTTATATTAATTATAAACTGTTTGGCCTATTAACTCAGGCTTATTACTAACCAGCTTACAACTTAACCCCTATTTCTTGTCTATGTTTAGGCATGTGGTTTGATACCTTTTCTCAGTAAGGCATTCTCATCTTCCTTTGCATTCTACTGGTGACTCTGCCCTTCCTCTTCCCAGAATTCTTAGTCTGGTTATCCCACCTATACTTCCTGCCTGGCTACTGGCCAATCAGTATTTTATTAAACTAGTACAAGTGGCTAATCTTCACAGTGTACAAGAGCATTATCCCACAGCACTAAGAGAACCTGAAAACTTGGTGAAAGTAAAAATTTTGTTTCGTTTTCTGTCATTAGATGATAGTCTGAAAAGGTAATAGAATTATAGAGTCCTAATTAGGAAAATTTTATAGTTCATGTGGCACATGTCATATTTGTGTAGAATCTTTGGCAGATCTTCACTTAGCCTCTGCTTGATCAGTAACAGCTGTCAAGGAACTCTGTGCTGCTTAAGAATATTCATGGTTGCCAGGTGGTGGTGGCATATGCCTTTGATCCCAGCATGTGGGAAACAGAAGCAGTAGATATCTGGGAGTTCGAGGCCAGCCTGGTCTTCAAAGCAAGTTCCCGAACAGCCAGGTCTGTTACATTGAGAAACCCTGTCTCAGAAAATAGAGAGACTATTCATACTGAGCTTGGGTATTTTGTTCTGTGGAGTTTTTTTTATTTTGGGGTGTAGAGACAAAGTCTTACTCTATAGCTCTAACTGGTGTAGTTCTTTGTGTAGTTTCTGTTGGCTTCAAAGTTACAGAAATACTGTGTATGAGTGTTTTGTCTGCTTGTATGTATGTGCACTGTGTCTATGCCTAATACCTGAGGAAGTCAGAAGAGGACATTGGGTTCCTTGGAACTAGAGTTTGGGTAGTTGTTAGTGGGTACTGGGAATCAATTCCATATCTTCTGCCAGAGTAACAAATGTTTTTAACCACTGATCCATCTCTCAACTCCCAGGTTTTGCTATTTTTTTTTTTTTTTTTATGTTTTATTTATTTATTGGTTTTTTGAGACAGTGTTTCTCTGTAGCTTTGGAGCCTGTCCTGGAACTCACTTTGTAGACCAGGCTGGCCTCAAAGTCACAGAGATCTGCCTCCCAGAGTTCTGGGATTAAAGGTATGCACCACCACTACCCGGCAGTTTTGCTATTCTTAATTGTTTGAGAAAGCATTCATCAGAAGAAGAACTCTTTAAGATGTTCACTTTTCTTCTACCTAGAAAAAATAAGTAGTACTTTATTTCACTGGTCTGGGAAATGGCCTCCTATTCCCAGAGCGTCACCCTGCAGGAACCAGTTTTAAACTCTAAAGCAGCTGAGGGTGGCCCTTAGGAATTCTGGCTTCTTGTGCGTTTGGTGGGGAGGTGGTGTTGTGGGTGTATATGTGCTTAAAGGCTTGAAGTGGATGTCAGGTGTCTCCACCATCAGTTTCAGTCCTGTTTTTGTGATAGAATCTCTCATTTGAACCCGAAGCTCACTGATGGACAAGACTGGCCGGCCTTGGGATATTTGGCTGTCTCCGTTCACAGTACTAGGTTACAGTTACAGGTGCTCATTGCCACACCCAACTTCATGTGGGTGGGTGTAGGGATCCAAATTCAGGTCCTTCTGCTTAATGCAGCAAACACTTTGCATACTGAGCCATATCTCCAACTTCCTATATTCATTCTTTAACTTTTATTTTAAAATTTGATAGTATATGCCTATATGCTTTCTATTTGGGAGCTTGAAATAAGGGAATTTTTTTGAGATCTCTCCAGGCAACATAATGTCTTTCTTTGAGGAAGGGGATAGCAGGTTTGTTGTTGTTTTCTCTAAAGCAAAAAATGTACAGAAAACCCATTTTTAATACTAATATATAGAGAGGGAAGAGGGAAATTTCTAAACATTTACTTTGTAAACATTTGTATACCATTTTCACTTCTTTGCTTTGTTTCATGATGTCTTTGGGGAAAGGTTCTAGCACACCAAGAAAGCAGCCTCGGAAGAGCCCTTTGGTTCCCCGAAGTTTGGAGCCTCCGGTGTTGGAGTTGTCTCCTGGAGCAAAAGCCCAGTTGGAAGAACTCATGATGGTGGGAGACCTCCTAGAAGTGTCTCTGGATGAGACACAACACATATGGCGGATTCTACAGGCCACACATCCCCCCTCAGAGGACAGATTCTTACATATCATGGAGGTATGACCCTCATACTAACTTCAGTAGTGATGTTAAAAATACTTAACATGTCCATGTTCATTGGTAGTACCTCAGATACTGTTACAGGGGTGTCAGAGTGGGTAGTTGCTCTCTCATTTAAGCAAAAATTTTTGTTTCTTTGCTTTCTTTTATTTATTTGTTTGGTTGCTTGATTGTTTTTTTGTTTTTGTTTGTTTGTTTGTTTGTTTAATAGAATTTCTCTGTGTATCTTTGGCTGTCCTGGAACTCACTCTGTAGACCAGGCTGGTCTTGAACTTACAGAGATCTGCCTGCCTTTGCTTCCCTGAGTGCTGGATTAAAGGCGTGCATCACCATTGCCTGCCTCCTTTGTTTTCTTTATTGAAACTTTATACAATAGTTCTTTTATTTTGCTTGAAAAAAGCAGGGATTAATAAACAGTTTAGCCAAGTATCATGTTACAGGCTTCTAATCATAAAACAGAGGAGGGTGGAGGCAAGAAGATCAGCATTCAAAGTTAACCTTGGCTACACAAGCCCTTGTCTCAAACAAACAAAAAACTCAAGCAGTTTAGGGGCTAGAGAGATGAATCAGTGCTTAAGAGCATATACTGCAGTCAGGTCAGTTCCAAGCACTCACATTGGGTGGCTCACAACTACTTCTAACTCCAGTTCAAGGGGATCTGAAACCCTCTCCTCTACTCTAGAACCTTTCCACTCACATGCATATATCCACACAGAAATGCACACATAAAATTCAAAATACTCTTTAAACAGTTGTCTTAGAATTGGATAAGTGTGGTAATTTTTAAAAGGTGCGACTAGGGAGATGGCTCAGTAGGTAAAGTTCTTACTTTGCCAATATGAGGACCAGAGTATGGATTTCTAGCACCTATATTTAAAAAAAAAAAACAAAAAAACTAGATGATCTTGGCGGCCTGCTTATAATCCTGGTTTATAAGGCAGACAGGGAATTTCAGGAACAAACTGGCTAGTCACACTAGCCAAAATGGTGAGCTCCATGTTCAACAATATTTACAAGGTGGAGGAGAGTGATTAAGGAAGACACAGACATCAACTTTAGGCTTCCACACATTGAAACTTGTATACTTATGTAAACACATACCACATGCATTTGTGTGTGCGCACTCAGGGAAAAAGGTAAGGGAGTGATTAAGTAGAACTGGATGCATTGGAAGGGAGGGTTCACAGTCATGTACTACATTTACAATAGCAGTTTATCATGGTGTTCATAATGGTGTTTTACATCCATAATCTCCTTTGATCATGCTAGGATTATAGGCATGAACAATCCATTTCTGAATATAGGGTAGGTATTATTTTCTATTCTTTCTTTATTCATTGAATATTCTCTTCCAAAGTGGTCTCACTTGTCTGTCTTTTACCTCAAAAAGATCCACCTACTTCTGCCTCTGGAGTGCTGCGGCATTACAAGTATGCACAACCACACTTGGCTTAACCAGCCTCTTATTTATTTCCTTTTCTTTGAGACAGGGTCTTTGGCAACCCAAGATTTCTGAGTACCAGAGGATGACTTTAATCTTCTGATACTCCCACCTCTTCCTCTATCTCCCAAGTGCTGGAGTTCCAGGCTTGCACCCCCCACATCTGGTTTTATGGTGTGTGAGGATCAGGTTTAGGGTTTTTTACCCGCTGAGCCACATGCCCAGCAAATCCGTCTTTTAAACAGCTTAGAATAATATTTTTTCTTTTTGTCATTTAAAAATTTTGGCAGGGGCTAAAACACAAGAGCTATATCATCTTACCTTTTTTCTTTTGAGTATACAGTTCAGTTGTGTTTGTAACATATTCATATTGTATGCAAATACCACCTCAGTCTATCTCTAGAACTCATTTTGTGGGCTCGGAAGTTGAAACATGCTCTCACTGCATAGACCAAGTTGTCCTTGAGCCTGCAGCAACCCCCTTGCCACTGACTCTTAAATGCTGAGATTACAGATGTGTACTATCAATGCCCAGATTCCTACAACTCTGTAATCATCACAAAGAGAAAATCTGTACCATTAAACAGTAAATCTGTTTCCCCTCCTTCATCCCCTATTTACTTTTTGTGTCTGCTAATTTGTTCTAGGTGCCTTATATAGACACTTTTTTAAGTTTTGCATGAAAATTCTGATTAATTTTATATTTTTGAAGGATGATAGCATGGAAGAGAAACCACTAAAAATGAAAGGAAAGGATTCTTCTGAGAAGAAACGGAAACGGAAGCTAGAGAAGGTAGAACAATTTTTTGGAGAAGGAAAGCAGAAGGTCAAGGAGCTAAAGAAAATAGATAAACCTAAAAAGAAGAAATTAAAATTAAATGTGGACAAATCCAAAGAGCTGAATAAGTTGGCCAAGAAGCTAGCAAAAGAAGAAGAGAGAAAGAAAAAGAAAGAAAAGGCTGCTGCAGCCAAAGTCGAGCTTGTGAAAGAGAGTACTGAGAAGAAAAGAGAGAAAAAAGTGCTGGATATCCCCTCAAAGTATGACTGGTCAGGAGCAGAGGAATCTGATGATGAGAATGCCGTGTGCGCAGCCCAGAACTGCCAAAGGCCGTGTAAGGACAAGGTAAGGTACTGGGGTTCATGGACTGTGTGAAAAGGCCAGAGATAATAATGGTTGTGGAGATGTGTGTATAATATATCAGTAATTTGTGATTCCAAGATTTGGACTTCTAACACATTTTTCCCCACAGGGTCCCCCCCCCCCTGGTTTTTTGAGACAGGGTTTCTCTGTGGTTTTGGAGCCTGTCCTGGAACTAGCTCTTGTAGACCAGGCTGGTCTTGAACTCAGAGATCCGCCTGCCTCTGCCTCCCGAGTGCTGGGATTAAAGGCGTGCGCCACCACCGCCCGGCTTTCCCACAGTTTTTTTTTTTAATTTTTATGATTTATTTATCTTTATGTGCATTGGTGTGAAGGTGTCAGATCCCCTGGAACTGGATTTTCAGATAGTTGTGAGCTGCCATGTGGGTGCTGGGAATTGAACCTGGGTCCTCTGGAAGAGCAGTTGGTGCACTTAACCGCTGAGCCATTTCTCCAGCCCCTCCCACAGTTTTTATAAACCATTTTAAATAGTGAAGCTACTTAAGTTTGCTTAGTGTAGGAAATACATTTTTTTAAAAAGTCATTTACTTAGAGATATACAGAAGTATAGAAAAGTTACTGGATATCTTGGCAAGCAGTTTGTTTCATATGCAGGTCAAGCTTCAAAATGCACTTCTGACCTCCCCGTAGTGTGATTCTGAACTAGGTGGCTGGTCTGTTAGCCACAATAGCCTGGGAGAAGTCCATCCTTATCTTGAGACTCCCTAGACAAAGGATACTCTCTTAAATAGAATATGGTTTTTTTTTTAAAGTTTTTTTTTTATTAAGAATAAGAAAAAAAAAGTTTCCGCCTCCTCCCAGCCTCCCATTTCCCCCCCCCCCCCCG
>NW_026067943.1:10313700-10330185 GCF_014885135.2 Alexandromys fortis
CCTCCACAGCCTCTCCAGCAAAGGCTATCATCGGTGCTTTTGATTTTAGCCATTCTGACAGGTGTGAGATGATATCTCAAAGTTGTTTTGATTTGCATTTCCCTGATTGCTAAGGAGGTTGAGCATGACCTTAGGTGTCTTTTGGCCATTTGAACTTCTTCTTTTGAGAATTCTCTGTTCAGTTCAGTGACCCATTTTTTAATTGGGTTAATTAGCATTTTAGAGTCTAGTTTCTTGAGTTCTCTATATATTTTGGAGATGAATATGGTTTTTTTTAAAGCAAATAATTCAGACTCTTAATGTTGTCGTTAAAATTTTCAGCCTAGGCTAGTAGATGGCTCAGTGGTTAAAGATGCTTGTTCCCAAACTTAACAGTTTGAGTTCATTTCCAGGAATACATGATAGAAGTAGAGAAATAGCTTCTTCAAGTTATCCTCTGACTCCCACATATGGTCTGTACTATGCATGTACTACCTTTTTTTAACCCTAAATTTTAAGTGCTGTAATTCATTGTTGGCTATTTTTTAGGCAATAGTTCTGTTAATTTCTGGGAGAAATGGATAGACTTTATTGGGAGGTGGAGGGATCTCAATTCTTTAAGTGATTTGGAAATACCTTTTATTCTTCCTGTCAAGAATACTAGTAAGGAGCCATTGTGTCAGAACACATTTGTAATTCAGCACTTGGGTAGCAGAGAAAATGAGGGTTTTAAGTTAGAAACCAACTTGGGCTACCTAGTGTGAAACCTCATCTCAACAATAAATCTTAAAACCATAATTATAATTTTAAAGGGCTGTGGAGCAAGCTCAGCTGTTGAAGTCTTTGCTGAGTACTAGAACCTGTATAAAAGCAGGGCATAGCAGGATGTTTCTGTAGCAACAGCCCTGAGGCAAAGAAAGAGAGGTGGAGACAGGTGGAGCCTCCAAACTTGCTGGCCACAGTGATAACTAAAGCTGTACCACTGTTTCTTGAATTAAATACTTAACACATTTTTAGAGGCTGTAAGGGACCTAGAGGTTTCTTGTTCTGGCTCCTTACATTTGCATATATGATGTGACCAAAGTTATAGAACTAATTAGTGGTAGCACCCAAAAAAATGAAAGCCAACCCTGACTCTTTGTTCCAGATTCTGGTTCTCTATCAAGTTCCCAACTCTTGGGTAATTTTCATTTATTTACTAAACAGGCTGGGAAAGGTTAGCTTTTCTTCTTTGGCTATGAATATATTAGTAGCTCATTGCTGTTAGATCTTCTCTCTTTAGCTAATTTTCAGTAATTTCAATGCTACAAATATGTCAGTTCACTTATCCCTGTCTTTTTCCCTCAGCATGCATGTACTACAGGCACTGCCACCCCATTCACTGTACAAATTAACTTATGAAAAAGGAACATAGTCCGTGAAACCACTTCATAATAGGAAGTACTGTGTAAATGTAAAGAGGTCATAACCATGAGATTTGCTCCTATGATAATTGTTATTTGTGTGATTACTCTGATAGAGACGATAGATTTAGCTACATGTTCAGGGAAAATGTCTATATTAAACTGTTAAAGGTGAGCATAGTGTGTTTCCCTGTCCTTAGCTTAAGTGAAATAAATTTAATGTTCCATTTCTCTGTTAATTCTCTGCAGATTATTTCAGATTATAAATATTTCATCTGCAATTGCTATTTTGAAATTTATTTCTGGCACTACTTTAAGTTAAGAATTTTCAACATTCCTTATTTGTAGTTACTACACAGTTGTCTATATTAACAGGTAAAAATCTAATTTCTAGTTAAGTATCTAACAAGTTTTGTGTGACTTCAGATAAGCAAAGCACTTTTTCAGGAAAATACCATGCAACAGAGAAAAACCCTAGCGTTCATTGGTTTTTTTAGCTAAATGTCCCTTCATCATTTCTCCTGTCAGTAATAGCTATGAAAAAAGGTTGAGAAGTATTATTTTAAAAATTAAGTGGTTACTTGAATGTACTTAGCTTCAGTTTCAAAATAGTTTACGGTTGGGCAGTGGTGGCGCACGCCTTTAATCCCAGCACTCGGGAGGCAGAGGCAGGCGGATCTCTGTGAGTTCGAGACCAGCCTGGTCTACAAGAGCTAGTTCCAGGACAGGCTCCAAAGCCACAGAGAAACCCTGTCTCGAAAAACCAAAAAAANAAAAAAAAAAAAAAAAAAAAAAAAAAAAAAAAGTTTACAAAGAGTAAAAAAAGATAGCAGAGTCTGGTGAAGGGTTTTGGAAGACTGTTTCTTCCATGAGTTATGAAGTTTGAGCTAAAATTAACTTCCAAAACAATATAGAGATATTTGTTTTAAAATTTAGAAGCTTTTTCTCCCTGAGGTCTACTCCTGTATCTGTCTATCTTATTTGTGTTAACAGTGAAACATGCTTAAAATAATAAATTATTTTAGGTTAATATTTGAGTAGCTTTTTTTCATTATTAGAATAAATGATCATGGCCACGAAAAAAGAATAGTCATTTTACATATGATGATACATTGTTTTCTTTTTACTTATTCTTTCATGGAACTTTTTATTACTTCTTTATAAAAAGTTTAAGTAAATTAAAATATTTAAATTTATATATTCTTGCGTCAATTTGATTTTTAAAATGTTTTTGTGGCTTGGTAGTGGCAGTGTACACCTTTTTGGTTTTTCTAGACAGGGTTTCTCTGTATAAACAGCTCTAGCTGTGCTGGAACTTGCTCTATAGACCAGGCTGACCTGGTACACAGTGTGTGCCTTTAATCCCAGCACTATGGAGGCAGAGGCAGGTGGATTTCTGTTTTAGGTCAGCCTAAGTCTAATCTACAGAGCAAGTTCCAGAACATCTGAGGCTACACAAATAAACTTGAAAAGTGAGGAGGGGGAAAGAGGTGGCTTTAATTAAAAGCATGCTTTTAATCCCAGTATTTGCGAGGCAGATCTCTACGAGTTCAAGGCCACCTTGGCCAGCTAGACTAAGTAAATGTATAAAACTTACACCTGGTACTGCGACAGCATTGTGACCAAGTGTTATAGTTTGTCTGGGACTGTCTAAATTTTATTGCGAAAGATTTTACATACTAGAAAATCTTTCATTCCTAGGCAAACTGAAAGGGTTAGTCACAATGTTTAGAGTACCATAAATTGGTTAAAACTAGTAAATTGGGGCTGGAGAGATGGCTCAGAGGTTACAAGCACTGACTGTTCTTCCAGAGGTCCTGAGTTCAATTCCCAGCAACCACATGACAGGTCACAGCCATCTATATGAGAGCTGGTACCAACACTGTATACATAAAAAAATAGTAAAACAAAAAAACAACCTAGTAAACTGAAAATATTACTATCAATTTTCTCCCCTCCCCCAAACGGTATTATGCTCTAACGTCTGAACAAAATACAAATTACCAAGAACTTAAGTCTTAGTGTGAAATCATACAACAAAATAAAAATGTCAGGCTACTATTATTTCTGCTACTCTTCATTTCATATTCCATTTCTTTTCGCTCTTGATTGTACTGAGGATAAAACCCATGCTCTTAAATCCTTAACGATACTAAGCAGGCGTTCTTAGCACTGAGCTACTAAACACACAACCTCAATATATTACTTAAACTTTTTGTCTGTATGGGAGAGTATTCATGTGGTAGTCAGAGAACAGTAGTCAGTTCTCTCTTCCACATGTGGAATCCTCCTAAGACGCCAGCTCACCTTGTTTGTCAGGCTTGGCAGCAAGTACTTTTTACCTACAAGAGATCTTTCTAGCCATAATTCTCTTTCATCTGAACACAATAACCTATTTGTAGATTTTTACTTGTTAATTTATTAACTCCTAGTTGTTGTGAGGTTTTTTTTTTTGCTTGTTTTTAAATTCCAAGCTCTTGCTATGTCTCCTTTAAGGACAGTAGGCTCCCTGGGCTTCAAGGAATCCTCCTGCCTCAGCCTCTCCATGAAATTATAGACACCTGCCATCATGCTTGCATTTTGGAGGAACTAGTTAATTTTTTTTTTAATTTACTAAATGATGAAGTGATGTGGAAGACTTTTCATATGGCAGTGGAATTTAGGTTGATTGTTCATAATAAGTGAAGGATATAGTTTTCCTAACTGTATTATCAGGGTAGATTGTTCCATAACCAGAAGGCTGCAGTAGAAATAGTGGAAGAGCTAGGATTTGGAAGGCACCTCCAATCAAAATCACATAAGAGAAAATACTGTTTTTTCTTTTCCTATTTTTTTTTTTAAATTTAACTTTATTTTGTATACATTGGTGTAAAGGTGTCTGGTCCCTTGGAATTGGAGTTTCAGACATTTGTGAGCTGCTGTGTGGGTATTGGGAAATGAACCCGGGTCCTCTTGAAGTGCAGCCAGTACTCTAACCCCTGAGCCCTCTCTCCAGGCCAAGACAGGGTTCTTTGTGTAATAAAATAGCCTTGATTGTCCCAGAACTTGCTTTGTAGACTAGGTTGGCCTCAAACCTGCAGAGATCTGCCCAGGTACTTCTGCCTTCCAAGTAGTGGGATTAAAGGTATGTATCACTATGCCTGGCTCACACTTTTCTTACTTGAAGAAAATTAATCGATTTAGTTTTTAGAAACTAGAAGCCAGTGGATACAGCAAAACATTTTAAAGCCTTAGAATGCTTTTTTTTTTTTTAAATAGCAAATACTTTTAAATTGATAGCATTTTTTTTTTTAAACTGTGGACTAGCATAAATGAGGACTTGATTGGATTAGTAGAATTCAAGGTAGGAATGAAGGGATCTGTTGGTTGGAGTGGCATCATAAAATAATCTAGTAGACATGGTGGCACATACCTTTAATCCCAGCACTCAGGAGGCAGAGGCAGGGGGATCTCTCAGTTTGAGGCCAGCCTGGTCCACAGAGGGAGCCAGGGCAGCCAGGGCTTCACAGAGAAACACTTTCTTGCAGGGGTTGGGGGTTGTAGTATCTCAAATCTATGCAATCCCATGCAACATAGGTCATTTTTCTAATTCCTTTATAGGCTCCAAACACTCAAAACACTCATTTTCCGTTCACCTGCAATAGTTAGCAGTTTATAAATGTTTACTTTTCTATAGCTCCTTTATATTTATTTTATTCTACAGCATATCATCTCCTAATTTTTCTCTGGTTACAGCAGGATCACTATGATATGTTTCTTAACTATACTTTTGCTTTCTTCTGAGGCAAAACATAGTTACAAATGAATGGAACTTAATTTAGGTGGGGTGGTTAAGTAGTTCTGAACTTAGAGGAAACAATATCACGAGGAAGAGACACCAATGATCTGAGTCATCCAGAATGTCTTAAAGTCCACACTCAGTTCTAAGTGTGTATTTTCCTTTTCTTAATAAACTGACTGCTTTGCCACAGAGATCCCAGCATTGTGGAGGCTAAGACAAGAGGATCTCATCTCATTTGAGCCTAGCAGAGTGTTAGACTGAAGATGAAGTTTGAGGCTAGCCTGGGCTACATAGTAAGACTCTGCCTATGGGAGCTCACCTAAAGAATTTGATTACAGGAAGAAAAAAATATTTAAGAAAAAATACAAATATTTAAGAGTGCTTAGAATAGAAATGATAAAAGCTAATAAGCCAAATGACAATTTTTTAAAAATAATTTTTCCATCTTTTATTACAAGCCCAAAATCACTGACATGATTGTCATAAGCTTTTACCAGCTGTGGAAACATTTTGAAAACCACTCTTTCCCTAAAAAAAAAAAACGTATTTACCTAGCCAAGGCCTCTTTTGTTTTTATTCACTGACTGTCCTGAGAGACTTTTTTATCTCTTCATTTTCCTTTGTTCCAATGTCTGATAAAGCTCATGATTTTAAGTGGCTTCCTGTATCACCACCACAGTGATCAGCCTTTATATTGTGAAGGGGGTTCGCTGTAGCTCTTTTCATCTTGATAGATTCTTGTCTATGACAAATTAAATATAGGAACTGTAATTGCCTTCCAAGCAGAAAAGCCACTTCCCTGCTATATTGTAAATGCCAAGGTGTAAAGTCACCAAACCAAAGTCTCTTCTGTCTCCTGTAGTCACTATAGGCTCTGAAGGATCAGTGTTTGCTTGGCATCTGCCACTGACACCTGCCTTTTTTTTTTTTTTCAGACTAATTTAAAACCCCAAAGTAATCTATTGACCTGTGTCTTTGACTGTTGTAATTGGTTAACTTGTAAGATTTGACCTCTGATATTTGCTAACTTTTTATAGGGAGTTGTATTTGTAACGGAAGAAGAGAAGAATAAAAAATAGTAGTTTTAAAAGTGGCCTATGTGACTGCTTTTCTAAAAAGGTATTTAATGCTCTTAGTACTTTGGCTTATCTCTTTGAAATAAAGCTAATCCACAGGATTGCCTTACATTGTTGTACTCTTCCTTTCTTGATTGTTAATCGCATTATCTTAGAGCCTAGAAACTGTTAATATTAGCTAAAACTACTTGGCTGCTCTATTAGAAGTTTCTTTTTTGTCAAGTATTCCCCAATCATGTTTCTGCCTCACAAGGAACCCCAGGTATTCATGAGGTAATAGAGTACCTAAGAGGCCTAATGTTGTGGACACATTATGGTAAAATATAATTTGGGGTATTAACTTATCAGCTTCTTTCTTTGAAAAATAACCCCATAAGAAGTCATATCTATCTCTGGATATCCCAATTGTTTGCTCTCCTTTAAGCCAAGAAAGCTCTTTGGTTTGCTTTTGTTCTGGTCTTACTGTTTTGATACCAAACATTTCCCAATCTTTATCTTCTACAGGTAGACTGGGTGCAATGTGATGGTGGCTGTGATGAGTGGTTTCATCAAGTTTGTGTTGGTGTATCCCCAGAAATGGCTGAAAATGAAGATTACATCTGTATAAACTGTGCAAAGAAGCAAGGGCCAGATAGCCCAGGCCAAGCACCACCTACTCCCTTCATAATGAGCTACAAACTACCAATGGAGGATCTTAAAGAGACCAGTTAGCAGATGCTTGGTTAGCTCGCAACATGGGGGGAAGTGGACCACATTGAGACCTTTCTCATCAAGCAGAGTGGTTCTGACCACTCAGAATGTTGTTCCCAAAGATGAATGGACTTCAGAGAAAGTCCTCTTAGTGCTGGCTTCCTCTGTGTATGGATTGTGTGGGCTACATTCTCAATCATCTGTGCAGAGGATGTCTTCTTTGGTACAGCAGCCAGTATTTCAGCTCTTGACTCCTTTGAGTATGGTTTGCTGCATTAAGGTCGGGTTCTTGGTGGAACTCTCGAAGCTGTTGGCGTTAACATGGTTTGCTTAGTGGGGCGTATAAGATGTGACTTATGACAATTGAAACTAGTTGTGGATGGTTACACCTACAGGTGGTGCCATCGGAGGGCCTGACTGTTTGAATCTCCTTAGTTAGGATAATTGGACAAGAGTCAGAGTACAAGTCTCTTTCTATAATTACTGGCATTTATGCCCTACTGATCCAGTTAGGAGGAACAGGCCAAAGTTACCCTTTTAGAAGTCTTGGGGTGGCAGTGCAGTTTGTAGACCTGCTTGTGCTTATTTATACCAATAAGAAAATCCTCCAAAAGAGCCCCTCACTTTCCTCAGGAGGATGTCAGCAGTTTAGAAAATCTGACTAGACTGGATTCTGGGAAGAAGGTTTTTTCTTATTTCAAGGCAAGTATCCCATTGGTGTGAGAAGTCGGTCTGGTCTGTTTTAGAGAAGGGAGGTACATGGATCCTGGTTCTGGAGGAAATTGGGATAACTAATGAAAATATTTTACTGAGCCTTGGTGATGCATGCTTATCTGGGAAACCCTCTTCCACAAGTATTCCAGACTCCACCATGCTTCAGGCATGGCCATGAGCAAAACTGGCAAATAACAGCTTTTGCCTTGCAGCCCTAACCTTAATGCCTGTAGTTTCCAACATGGCCCCAGAAGATGTTCATGAATAACACCATAGCTTCATCAGAGGATATGGGGTTATATGTCCTCTGGGTGTGAAGCTGTTTTAGTAAATCCGTTTTTAAAAAGAAAGACTTGTTTTTACTTTTTTCTAAATGTCTGACTACTGACTGTTCTATAGATTATTTTTCCTTTTTTAATATACATATATGAATATAGATATATATATATTTACTGTTACCAGCAGCGTATGACAGAGTTTGAGCATCAAAAAATCCATTTGGGAGCTTGCATTTTCTTTCTGCTTTTTGATAAAAAAAAAAAAAAAATCCCATTCCTTCCTTGTAGTACAAGGAGTTAGCACTCCCTTCTCCATTCTCACTTAAACATATCTTCCACTTTTCTTCTGTTCAAATAGATAATATATTTCCTCCATATTGGGACTTGTCCCTGTCTGTTGGGCAGCTTGGTCTTACTCTAGTCAGTACTGAATGTTATGTATGTTTGAAACTATGGTGCTGTGTCCTCTCCTCTGTTGTGTTCTGTGTTCTCATAGAGGTGTTAGGTGTAAACTCTTACTAGAAGGGGACTAATATATTTTAAAGGACAAAAAAAATTTTTCTAAAAATATTTATCTTCACTATCCTGTGTTCTTTATTTTGGTTTAAGAATCTACAGTTTGACTTAAATTCATCAGTTATCCTTTTAAAGGGGGCATTGAGCAAACCTAAAGTTTGTCATCTCTGCTCCCCTTTGCCCCAGTCTCTTAAGGAAATGTCTTCTAGTAACTAGAAGTGAGATGTACTGTCCAGTTACAGACTGTGTGGGTATGAGGGTTACCTCAAAAGGCATCTTTAGAGAAAAAGTTTTTCTTACAAAATGTCTTCTCCCAAGTGCTAACCAGGCTTGACCCTGCTTAGCTTCCAAGGTCAGACTAGACATACACATGCAGGTGGTACGGCTGTAGGTACAACATCCAGTTTCTGGTTTATACTACCTACTTTTTGGTCTCTTTTACCTGTTCGATAATATTTGAATATCTTGACCAGTTATACGGTTTGAATGTGTTGTTGTGCTTGTGTCTTGAATATCCATCTCCGTGTGGGTGTGAGTAGCAGTTACAAGGTTAACTAAGTAATTAGTTAATTTCATACATTTTTGTTTTGCCAAGCTATGAAGATTATCACTTAAGAATTTTATTTGGCTGTTATAACAAAAAAAGCACAATATTTTTTTTTACCTTTTTGTCTTTGTGAAAGACTTGAAATGCTTGTGTTTTAAAAATTGAGTGTATTCCCACCCTTCAGAAATTTAAAATGTAAGTTATGGAATCCCAAAATGCACATAAAATAATTTGATTTTTCTTCCAATTAACTATTTTCTATTAGCTGTTCTCAACAGAACAGAATTGTGAGGATGCTGAAAGGCGATTGTTTGGGGAATAATTGTGTACTTTGTACAGTGTTCGTCCTTTGGAGACCTCAGAAATAGGCAGTATGTCTGTACCTGTGACTAGCTGCCTGTCATCTTCTGACATTTTGAAACTTTTAAATATATAATTTAATTGATTCATTTGGCTCTTTCTGTACTTATTTGAGGAATTTGGCTTATCTTAGCCATAAATTTATACCAAAACTCAAAAGAACATAAGATAGGGGCTAGAAAGATGTCTCAACAGCTCAGAGCACTGGCAGCTCTTCCAGAAGATCCAGGTTCAATTCTTAACACTACATAATGGCCCACAACCGTCATTAACTCCAGCTCCAGGGAATCCTGCATCTTTTTCTGGCCTCCAAGAGCACTGCACACTTGTGGTGCACAGGCGTACATTCAGGAACATTCTCAGACACACAAAATAGAAGTAATTAAAAGATAGTTTAAAAATATTCTAAGGATATAAGGAAAAAACTAGCACGCTACCCACAAATTATAAATCCTGTAGTTTGTGAGTTAATAAGAGTCATCTATCTAAGGAAAAGTAGATGTTCTAATGTAAAGCATTGTTTCACGAAAATTACAGCTACATTCTTCTGTATTTGTTTACATTTTGTATTAAAACTTGATTTATAATGTTTCTCTTTCTGTCTCAAAGTTACAGTTCTTTGTTATTAGTATTTTAGATTAAGCTTAAGTATTTACTATTTTTTTAAAATTATTTTTCACTGCCTTCATTGTGGATATTTTGACAAAGGTAACAGAATGAAAAGAAATTGAAGTCTGCAAAGTGTGGTGTAGTATAAACACTAATCCCAACACCTTGTGAGTCAGAGGCAGAAGTTTAAGGCCAGCCTCATCTACATAGCAAGTTCCACACTACCAGGACTACATAGTAAGACCCTATCTCAAAAAAATAGTGATAGTAGTTAAGTCTTTGACAATTCTTGACAGGTCAAGTCATTAGAAGTGTATGCAATCCTCGTATTCGGAAGTACAAAGTAGCAATGGTTCCTAGTCCCTAGCTAGTGAGATGTCCTCATCCTCTCGTCGATGTTATTTCACTTCTGTTGTTCCTGCAGAAGCCACGAGGAATGTGGAGTTGGAGAAGTGTGGCTCCCTCATGAAGCTGCTATAAACTAGCGTGACATGTCTGACTCTTGACTTGTGCCTCAGTGAGATACGAATTACTGCCTGTCACACTTCAAAGAACTGGAAAGCAGACAGTAAATCTGTGATGCCCATGATAAAAATGTGCCAAACCCTACGTTAGCCTGAGTTCCTAGTGCTTCCCTTCCGTCTCTGCTTTTGTCCTCGATGGGAGTCCCAAGAAATGTCGATTTTCTTGGTTTGCTGGATGCAGTTCATGTAAAGAAACTGCTTGTCAACTGGGTGTGATGGCATACACCTTTAATTCTGACACCTGGTTACAAAGTGTGTTCCAGGACAGCTGCACAAGAGGGAGAGCCTGTCTCAAAACCAAACCAAAAAAAAAAAAAAAAAAAAGAAACGGTTTGTCAGTGATTTAATTCTGTAGTATATTTGGGTGTCAGTCAGTAAAGTAGGAAAAGTGGGGAAATTAAGAAAGCCTACTTACCTTTCAAAAAGTTAGGGCAGTCTACTTGCAGGAGAAAGCAACAGTTTGGAGTGGATCTTACAAAGTGTGTTCCAGGACAGCTGCACAAGAGGGAGAGCCTGTCTCAAAACCAAACCAAAAAAAAAAAAAAAAAAAGAAACGGTTTGTCAGTGATTTAATTCTGTAGTATATTTGGGTGTCAGTCAGTAAAGTAGGAAAAGTGGGGAAATTAAGAAAGCCTACTTACCTTTCAAAAAGTTAGGGCAGTCTACTTGCAGGAGAAAGCAACAGTTTGGAGTGGATCTTGAAATTTGCAAATTGTGGTAATTTTAAGCTGTTGAGTCCCCAAATAACCCTAAAACCAGGTCCAATAAAGTTTCACATGTTAATTAATTTCATGTGTGTAGAATGTTGCTTTTAAGTTAGGTCCTTAAGTACCACACCTTTCAACCCTCCTGTTCCTTTAAATCAAACCACACCATTACTTTGAATGTAGAAATCCAACTGGTATTTATAACATAAGAGGGAAAGAATGAACATTGGAGTCTTTGAGAGAAATTGGAGTATTCTCTTGACCTGGGTCCACCCACTGCTCAGTAGCATAGGATGTGCCCTGGGAAAAGACACACTATCATGTTCTTCAATAATGTGTCTAGCTGGGCAGTGGTGGCGCATGCCTTTAATCCCAGCAATCTGGTAGCAGAGGCAAGCCTAGTCTACAAGAACTAGTTCCAGGACAGGCTCCAAAGCTACATAGAAACCCTGTCTCGAAGAAAGTGTCTAAACAATATAAAGGACCTGTTTATGATTAATGATTGATTCCCTTTTATGGTCATTAAAATTTACCAGGGTTATTGATGGTAAGTTAACAAATTAAAACTTGATTTCATGATGTTTGAGCATGGCTTTTGTTATTATTACATCTAACTTTTTTACATTATCTGTCTGTGCTCAGATTCCCCATTCCAACTCTCACCCCGTCCCATCATTTATTTGTATTGGTGTGATTTCAAATGGTAACCAAGTAAGGGTAAATTCTGAGAATGAATACCGAAAATCCAGGGGAAAATTAACAAATAAATGGTAGCCAAACCTGTTTCTCATATTTTACTTGCTATCTATAACATAAAAAGCTAAGCTGAAAGGATGATTTTATTGGTGGTATGGTTAACCTGTTATCACTGCTGAGAAAGGGATGTGTGTGTTAGAAATATGGAGTGTGGAAGAAGTAATTCTTGGTGGGTTTTTTTTAAAGTTTTTTTTTTGGGGGGGGGTTCGAGACGGTTTCTCTGTAGCTTTGGTGCCTGTCCTGGACTAGTTTTGTAGACCACGCAGGCCTCGAACTCACAGAGATCCATCTGCCTCTGCCTCCCGAGTGCTGGGATTAAAGGCATGCACCACCACTGCCCGGCTTCTTGACAATTTTATATGTCTGTTTTTAAAGATGACCTATTTAGCACAGACTACTTGGGATCCTTCTGCTTCATGTATCACCCTACTTATCTGTCCTGTTTTCATCAAGAAACCATAACCAAAAGACATCCTTTCTTTGCCTCCTCTCGAACAGTGGAGATCGTACATCCACCACTGAGCTATAGTTCCAATCACTGTTCTACTTTAACCTTTAAGTTGCCCAAACAAACCTTGAACTTACTCTGTAGTCCAGGTGATCCTTGTGCTTTTAATTGTGTCTGGTTTGGGCTGTCATGTAGTTAGTGTTATAAACCTACAACTCTAGATCTTTATTACTTTGGTTCTTAGGACTTGCTCCCTTTGCTGAGAACCAACAATGGGGAAGCTTCCTTTTTCCTTTGGCCTTCTAATGCTCACAAGTAATTTAAGCCCAAGTTACCTAAGAGTAAATGATGGTTGTGGCACATGCTTTTAATCCCATTACTTGGGAGGCAGAGTCAGGAGGACCTTGGAGTTTGAAATCAGCCTGATCTGCAGAGTAGGCTCCAGGACAGCCAGGACTAACCCTGTCTCACAAAAGCAAACAAAAAAAAAGTAAATTGCTGATCAAATGGTAGTGCCTACAATAGTATTGATCGCTGGTAGCTTTGAGAAGTATGTGGTTCCACATATTTAATGGGAGGAGAGCTGGTGAGAATAGCTTGGGGGGGAAAACATGGCTATCTCTTAGCTTTTAAGTAATTTTGAAGGATATTTGGAATTTCTGTGAGTACCATTGAGTAAATGATGGTTGGTGCCTCATTGCTCCCGTACATTATTGACCCTTTCTACTCTTTACATTTAGTTTACACTTTGATTCACTGTTCATCCTAAAGATAGGAGGAAATCTGGTGATGGTGGTGACTCACGCTTTAATCCCAGCCCTCAGAAGGCAGAGGCAGACAGATCTCTGAGCTTGAGGCCAGCCAGTTAAAGAGAGGACAGGCAGGACTACAGCCTGAAAGCCCCTGTCTCAAAAAGGGAAGGGGGACGACTACCAACCCAAATCATTGTAACCAAATTAATTAAAGCAAGGTTTTTTTTTTAATTCATGTACATATGCTGCTTCCATCTAAGGTGGAGTTCTAGAGGTCAGCATTGGATGAGGAAGAAAAGACTTTTTGTCAGGTAGGTATAGTATAGCAAGGAGAATAATAATAGATATTCATAACAGAGTAGTCATAGGCTGTCATACAACTCTAAAACAAAGGTAGGGTTGCAAGATTATTACAACTTTTTGAAACAAAGACATGATTGCCATTCCTGGAACAGGCAATACAAAACCAACCATTTGTAGTTAAGTTACAGGTGGAACATAGCTCAGTCCTTGAAAAACTGGTAATCATGAACAGGAATGAACCTAGTTTGTCTTTTCTATAAGATGACTTTTAAACCTAAAATGAAGGCAGGCTGATACTTCACTTTCGGGGTCTAGTCCAGGCATAAATCATTTCTTGAACCAGAGTAGAGATGTGGGAATAATTGAGGCACAGTTTATATGGCAATATCATGAGGGAGTCTTAAGGTTCATTTAAATCCTGAAGATTACCCACATTTATTATCCAAGCAACTTTTATGTCAAAAGGTAAGCTTAGGGGGAAGTTTATTAGCAGTCTTTTGGGTAATGGAGGAGAATGACTTAGGTCTTATCCACAACTGGCTGCTCTGTCATGGTAGACTGAATTAACACCTCTTCCCCAGGTGACCTCCTAAATTACAACAGAAGGAGCAGAGCAACATTAGCATATCTTGACCCTTTGCTTAGGATGGTGTCAGGTTGTCTCAAAACCACTATCAAAAGCTGAGCCACCATAACCTGTGTGGAAGGTGCAAATTGTCAGAATTCTGACTGCCAGTACAGTTAGGAATATCCGGCTCCTACAATTCATTCCCTTTTGTTAATTTTAATAAAACCTGTGCTTCTGCAACAGGACAGATGATCACTTCTGCCTTAGGCAAAGACATTATTTCTGCCAACCCTCTTCCTCTCCTTTGGCTTATACCATTAACATTAACTTTGTATTCAACATAAATATCTATTTGGAGCACCGGGCTACAATTCTGGGTAATGTGTTGCCCAACAAGATAGAGTTAACAAAAAACATGACTAACATTCCATTTGTACAGAAGGAAACCAAAGTAAGTCATTACATGAAATGAATTCAGATAATTGAATTTGTTCTCAGCCCTGATAGCACAATAGAATCACCTAGGGAGCTTTTAAACACTTTCATTTACTTTCTGGTAAGGTATGAGTGTGGGTCTGTGCATTCCATGGTATGCATGTGGAGGCCAGAGGCAACTTGCAGGAGTCAGTTCTCTCCCACCACGTGTCTGTGGGGCATTCTAGACGACTGAATCTCAAGAGTTCTCAGGGTGCCACTCAGCTATCAGTATATCACTTTCTGAATATAGGATTCAATAATTTTTTTTAGAAACTTGCAGAATTGTACAAATATCACCACACATACAAACTGCACAGTGTTTCCACTGCCCCCATTTATACTTGCTCCCTCTGTCCACTCCCAATCCCAAGCAATACATAGATTTGCTTTTTCTAGTATCAGGACTTCCTTCCTTCCTTCTTTCTTCCTTGTTTTATTTTGTTTTGTTTTTGTTTTTCAAGACAGGGTTTAACTGTGTGGTCCCAACTGTCCTGGCTGTCCTGAACTCTGCAGACCAGATTGACCTCAAACTCACAGAGATTCATCTGCTTTTGCTTTCTGGGTGCTAGAATTAAAGGCATGTGACACCACGCCTGGCCAGGAATTCTTTTTAATATTTATTTATTTTTATTGTGTATTGGTGTTTTGCCTACTTTTATGTCTGTGTGAGGATTCTGGATCCCCTGAAACTGGAGTGACAGACAGTTGGGATCTGATATGTGGGTTCTGGTAATTGAACAGGGTCCTCTAGGAAGAGCAGTCAATGCTCTTAACCACTGAGTCATCTCTCCAGCCTCCTTTAAATTCATTTGAGCAACTTTAGTGAATACTAAGAATGACATCTAACTAATAAGAACATTGCACACATTTTTATGCTTATGGCCTCTCCCATCCTGATGCAAGGATCCCTCACCAGTATGATTGAGATCACTAATTTGGTAGTGGAACTTGCTCAATCATTCTAGTTCCCCTTTATACATTTTAGTATTACATTCAAAATTACCTCCCATTCTCTCCCCAGGATCTTTTTAAAACATTTCTAGCCAGGTGTGGTGGTCTACTCCTTTAATCCCAGCACTCTGGAGGCAGACACAGGTGGATCTCTTGTGAGTTTCAGGCCAGCCTGGGCTGCAAAACAGACTTTGTTTGTTGTGGTGGTGGTGGTTTATTTTTTATTGATATTTATTGAGCTCTACATTTTTCTCTGCTCCTCTCCCTGCCTTTCCCTTCCCCCCCTTCAATCCTCCCCCAAGGTCCTCATGCTCCCAATTTACTCAGATCTTGTCTTTTTATACTTTTATACTTTCTACTTCCCATATAGATTAGATCTATGTAAGTCTCTCTTAACGTCTGTATTGTTGTCTCTGGGATTGTGGTTTGTAGGCTGACTTTCTTTGCTTTATGCTTAAAAACCACCTATGAGTGAGTACATATGATAATTGTCTTTCTGTATCTGGGTTACCAAACTCAAAATGATATTTTCTATTTCCATCCATTTTCCTGCAAAATTCAAGCTGTTATTTTTTCTTCTGTGTAGTACTCCATTGTGTAAATATACCACATTTTTCTAATCCATTCTTCCATCGAGGTGCATTTAGGTGGTTTCCAAGTTCTGGTTATGACAAACAAACTGCTATGAACATAGTTGAGCACATGTCTTTGTGGCACGATTGAGCATCCTTTGGATATATACCCAAAAGTGGTATTACTGGGTCTTGAGGAAGGTTGTTTTCTAATTATCTGAGAAATCGCCACACTGACCTCCAAAGGGGTTGTACCAGCTTGCATTCCCACTGTTCAAATAGGAGCGGCAGGGCTGCGTCCCCAACACCCCGGCCGCTTGGCTAGCTCATGCCCGAAATAACAACACACAAACTGTATTCATTTAAGAACTGCTTGGCCCATGAACTCTAGCCCTTACAGGCTAATTCTCGCACCTGGACTAGCCCATTTCTAATGATGTGTGTAAGCACCCCAAGGTGCACTTACCGGGAAGA
>NW_026067943.1:10331105-10332931 GCF_014885135.2 Alexandromys fortis
TTTTTTTTTTTTTTTTTGAGACAAGGTTTCTCCGTAGCTTTTGGTTGCTGTCCTGGAACTAGCTCTTATAGACCAGGCTGGCCTTGAACTCACAGAGATCCGCCTGCCTCTGCCTCCCGAGTGCTGGGATTAAAGGTGTGCGCCACCACCGCCAGGCTCTATTTTCATTTTTCTACATGTTGCTATCCAGTTATGCCAGCACCACTTGTTAAATATGCTTTCTTTTTTCCATTTAATATTTTTTGCTTTTTTTTTTTATCAAATATCGGGTATTCAAAGATGTGTGGATTGATATCCGTGTCTTCTATTCAGTTCCATTGGTCCTCCTGTCTGTTCTTATGCCAGTACCAGGCTGTTTTCAGTACTGTTGCTCTGTAGTATAGTTTGAAGTCAGGGATTGTGATGCCTCCAGAAGTTCTTTTATTGCCCAGGATTGTTTTGGCTATCCTGGGTTTTTTGTTTTTCCAAATGAAGTTGAGTACTGTTCTTTCGAGGTCTTTGAAGAATTTTTCTGGGATTTTGGTGGGCATTGCATTGAATCTGTAGATTGCTTTCAGTAGGATTGCCACTTTTACTATATTAATTCTGCCTAACCAAGAGCATGGGAAGTCTTTCCACTTTCTGGTCTCTTCTTTAATTTCTTCAAAGATTTGAAGTTCTTGTCATACAAGTCTTCCAGTTATTTGATTAGAGTTACTCCGAGATATTTTATGCTATTTGTGGCTATTGTGAAGGGTGTTGATTCTCTGATTTCTTCCTCAGCCCTTTTATCATCTGTGTACAGGAAGGCTACTGATTTTTTTGAGTTAATCTTGTATCCTGCTACATTTCTGAAAGTGTTTATGAGATGTAGAAGTTTCTTGAATTTTTTTGGGATCAGTTATGTAAACTATCATATCATCAGCAAACAGTGAGAGTTTGACTTCTTCTTTTCCAATTTGTATCCCCTTGATCTCCCTTTGGTGTCTTAATGCTCTAGCTAGGACATCAAGAACTATATTGAATAGGTATGGAGAGAGTGAACAACCTTGTCTTGTTCCTGATTTCAGTGGAATTGCTGGGAGTTTCTCTCCATTTAGTTAGATGTTGGCTGTTCGCTTGCTGTATATTGCCTTAATTATGTTTAGGTATGTTCCTTGTATCCCTGCTCTCTCCAAGACCTTTATCATGAAGGGATGTTGTATTTTGTCAAATGTTTTTTTGGCAACTGATGAGATGATCATGTGGTTTTTATTTTTCAGCTTGTTTATATGGTGGGTTACATTGACAGATTTTCGTATGTTGAACCATCCCTGCATCTGTGGGATAAAGCCGTCTTAGTCATGGTGGATGATGGTTCTGACGTGTTTTTTTTTTTAAATATTTATTTGTTATGTATACAATATTCTGTCTGTGTGTATGCCTGCAGGCCAGAAGAGGGCACCAGAGCCCATTACAGATGGTTGTGAGCCACCATGTGGTTGCTGGGAATTGAACTCAGGACCTTTGGAAGAGCAGGCAATGCTCTTAACCTCTGAGCCATTTCTCCAGCCCTCTGATGTGTTCTTGAATTCGATTTGCTAGTATTTTATTTAGTATTTTTGCATCCATGTTCATGAGTGAGATTGGTCTGTAATTCTCTTAGTATTGTCTTTCCGTGGTTTGGGTATCAGGGTAATTGTAGCCTCATGAAAAGAGTTTGACAATGATCCCTCTGTTTCTGTTGTGTGGAATAATTTGAGGAGTATTGGTATTAGTTCCTATTTGAAAGTCTTGTAGAATTCTGAGCTGAAACCGTCTTGTAGTGAGGAGCTGCAAGCTGCATTCCTGCCGCCCAGCTCCCAGCT
>NW_026067943.1:10338018-10354343 GCF_014885135.2 Alexandromys fortis
TTTTTTTTTTTTTTTTTGAGACAAGGTTTCTCCGTAGCTTTTGGTTGCTGTCCTGGAACTAGCTCTTATAGACCAGGCTGGCCTTGAACTCACAGAGATCCGCCTGCCTCTGCCTCCCGAGTGCTGGGATTAAAGGTGTGCGCCACCACCGCCAGGCTCTATTTTCATTTTTCTACATGTTGCTATCCAGTTATGCCAGCACCACTTGTTAAATATGCTTTCTTTTTTCCATTTAATATTTTTTGCTTTTTTTTTTTATCAAATATCGGGTATTCAAAGATGTGTGGATTGATATCCGTGTCTTCTATTCAGTTCCATTGGTCCTCCTGTCTGTTCTTATGCCAGTACCAGGCTGTTTTCAGTACTGTTGCTCTGTAGTATAGTTTGAAGTCAGGGATTGTGATGCCTCCAGAAGTTCTTTTATTGCCCAGGATTGTTTTGGCTATCCTGGGTTTTTTGTTTTTCCAAATGAAGTTGAGTACTGTTCTTTCGAGGTCTTTGAAGAATTTTTCTGGGATTTTGGTGGGCATTGCATTGAATCTGTAGATTGCTTTCAGTAGGATTGCCACTTTTACTATATTAATTCTGCCTAACCAAGAGCATGGGAAGTCTTTCCACTTTCTGGTCTCTTCTTTAATTTCTTCAAAGATTTGAAGTTCTTGTCATACAAGTCTTCCAGTTATTTGATTAGAGTTACTCCGAGATATTTTATGCTATTTGTGGCTATTGTGAAGGGTGTTGATTCTCTGATTTCTTCCTCAGCCCTTTTATCATCTGTGTACAGGAAGGCTACTGATTTTTTTGAGTTAATCTTGTATCCTGCTACATTTCTGAAAGTGTTTATGAGATGTAGAAGTTTCTTGAATTTTTTTGGGATCAGTTATGTAAACTATCATATCATCAGCAAACAGTGAGAGTTTGACTTCTTCTTTTCCAATTTGTATCCCCTTGATCTCCCTTTGGTGTCTTAATGCTCTAGCTAGGACATCAAGAACTATATTGAATAGGTATGGAGAGAGTGAACAACCTTGTCTTGTTCCTGATTTCAGTGGAATTGCTGGGAGTTTCTCTCCATTTAGTTAGATGTTGGCTGTTCGCTTGCTGTATATTGCCTTAATTATGTTTAGGTATGTTCCTTGTATCCCTGCTCTCTCCAAGACCTTTATCATGAAGGGATGTTGTATTTTGTCAAATGTTTTTTTGGCAACTGATGAGATGATCATGTGGTTTTTATTTTTCAGCTTGTTTATATGGTGGGTTACATTGACAGATTTTCGTATGTTGAACCATCCCTGCATCTGTGGGATAAAGCCGTCTTAGTCATGGTGGATGATGGTTCTGACGTGTTTTTTTTTTTAAATATTTATTTGTTATGTATACAATATTCTGTCTGTGTGTATGCCTGCAGGCCAGAAGAGGGCACCAGAGCCCATTACAGATGGTTGTGAGCCACCATGTGGTTGCTGGGAATTGAACTCAGGACCTTTGGAAGAGCAGGCAATGCTCTTAACCTCTGAGCCATTTCTCCAGCCCTCTGATGTGTTCTTGAATTCGATTTGCTAGTATTTTATTTAGTATTTTTGCATCCATGTTCATGAGTGAGATTGGTCTGTAATTCTCTTAGTATTGTCTTTCCGTGGTTTGGGTATCAGGGTAATTGTAGCCTCATGAAAAGAGTTTGACAATGATCCCTCTGTTTCTGTTGTGTGGAATAATTTGAGGAGTATTGGTATTAGTTCCTATTTGAAAGTCTTGTAGAATTCTGAGCTGAAACCGTCTTGTAGTGAGGAGCTGCAAGCTGCATTCCTGCCGCCCAGCTCCCAGCTGCCTGGCTAGCTTATGCCCCAAAATAACAACACACAAATTGTATTCATTTAAACACTGCCTGGCCCATTAGTTCTAGCCTCTTATTGGCTAATTCTCACATCTTGATTAACCCATTTCTAATAATGTGTGTAGCACCATGAGGTGGTGGCTTACTGGGAAAGATTCAGCATGTCTGACCAGGCGGCTGGCTCCATTGCGTCTGACCTTGAGAGGAGAGGCATGGCATCTGCCTAACTTCCCTTCTTCCCAGCATTCTGTTCTGTTTACTCCACCCACCTATGTTCTGACCTATCAGGCCAAGCAGTTTCTTTATTAATTAACCAATGAAAGCAACAGATAGATAAATGACCTTCCCACATCACCATCTTGTCCTGGGCTGAGACTTTTGATGACTGTTTCTATTTCTTCAGCGGTTATAGGTCTGTTTAATTTGCTTATCTGGCCTTGATTTAATTTTGGTAAGTGATATTTATCCAGAAAGTTGTCCATTTCCTTTAAGTTTTCCAATTTTGTGGAGTACAGGTTTTCAAAATATGACCTGATGATCCTCTGTATTTGCTCTGTGTTTGTTGTTATAACCCCCTTTTTATTTCTGATTTTGTTAATTTAGATATTCTCTCTCTGCCTTTTGGTTAGTTTGGAAAGAAGTTTGTCTATTTCGTTGATTTTTCTCGAAGAACCAACTCTTTGTCTCATTGATTCTTTGTATTGTTTTCTTTGTTTCTATTTTGTTGATTTTTAGCTCTCAATTTGATTATTTCCTGCCATCTAGTTCTCTTAGGTGAGTTTGCTTCTTTTTGTTCTAAAGTTTTCAAATGTTCTGTTAATTCACTAGTGTAGGATTTTTCCAGCTTCTTTATGTAGGCATTTAGTGCTATGAACTTGCCTCTAACACTGCTTTCATTGTATCCCATAAATTTGGGTATGTTGTGTGGTCATTTTCATTGAATTTTAGGAAGTCTTTAATTTCCCCCTTTATTTCTTTCTTGACCCATTGATGATTCAGGTGAGCATTGTTTAATTTACATGTGTTTGTGGGTTTTCTGGAATTAGTATTGCTGTTGATTTCTAGTTTCAAACCATGGTGATCTGATAAGGTACTTTGGGTTATGCCTTTTTTTTTTTTTGCATTTGTTGAGGTTTGTTTTGTTACTGAGTATGTGGTCAATTTTTGGGAAGGTTCCATGAAATGCTGAGAAGGTATAATCTTTTCTGTTTGGATGGAATAGTCTATAGATGTCTGTTAAGTCCATTTGAGTCATAACATCTGTTAGTTCTCTTATTTCTCTGTTCATTTTTTGTCTGATTGATCTGTCCAGTGGTGAGAGGGGAGTGTTGAAGTCTCCCACTATTAGTGTGTGGGGTTTAATATATGATTTAAGCTTTAAAAGTATTTCTTTGGCATATGAGGGTGCCCTTGTATTTGGGGCATAGATGTTCATTATTGAAATTTCCTCTTGATGGATTTTTCCTGTGACTAATATGAAATGTCCTTCTTTGTCTCTTTTGACTGATTTTAGCTTGAAGTCTATTTTGTTAGATATTAGGATAGCTACCCCCCCCTTGTTTCTTAGGTCCATTTGATTGGTATATTTTTTCCCAACCTTTTACTCTGAAACAATGTCTGTCTTTGAGGTTGAGATGCATTTCTTGTATGCAGAAGAGGGATGGATTCTGTTTTCGTATCCAATCTGTTAGCCTGTGCCTTTTTATGGGTGAGTTGAGTCCATTTACATTAATGGATATTAGTGACCAGTGATTGCTATCTCCTGTTAATTTAGTTTTCATCGTTGGTGATGTTAATTTGTGCATTTTTTTCTTCTTTGGGACTTGCTGTAATGAGATCATCAATTGTGTTTTTGTTGGTGTAGCCATCTTCCTTGGGTTGGAGTTTTCTTTCTAGTATTTTGTATAGGGCTGGGTTTGTGGCTAGGTATTGGTGAAATCTAGATTTGTCAAGGGATATCTTATTTTGTCATTCTATGGTGATCGACAGTTTTGCTGGGTATAGTAGTCTAGGCTGGCATCCATGGTCCCTTAATGTCTCATAATGCTTGACCTTCTGGCTTTATCATCTCCAATGAGAAGTCCGGTGTAATTCTGATAGGTCTACCTTTATATGTTACTTGGCCTTTTTCCTTTGCAGCTCTTAATATTCTTTCTTTACTCTGTATGTTTAGTGTTTTGATTATTGTGTGGCGAGAGGACTTTTTTTTTGATCCAGTCTACTTGGTGTTCTGTAAGCTTCTTGTGTCTTCATAGGCATATCTTTCTTTAGGCAGGGAAAGTTTTCTGATTTTGTTAAATAAATTTTCTGTGCCTTTGAGTGAACGTTTCTCCTTCTTCTATACCTAGTATTCTAAGATTTGGCCTTTTTATGCTGTCCCATATTTCATAGATATTTTGGGTTAAGCTTTTGTTAGATTTAATATTTTCTTTAATTGATGAGTCTATTTCCTCTATTTTATCTTCAGAGCTTGAGATTCTCTCTTCCATTTCTTGTGATCTGTTGTTCATACTTGCATTTGTGGTTCCTGCTCTTTTTCTCACAATTTCTGTTTCTATAATTCCTTCGTCTTGTGTTTTCTTTATTTTTTCTATCTCAGTTTTTAAGTCCTGAATGATTTCTTTTATATGTTTGAGTTCTTCTTCTTGGTTTTCTTTAAGTGATTTGCTGATATCTTCCAGTGGTTTTGTTTCTTTAGAAAAAAAGAATAAGTGCATCTCTGTGCAGTGTCCTCCTCTTGCTAGGCTGACAGTGCTGGAAGGTATATGAAAAACATTTTGCCTAAGATAATGTGATCTCAAGAAATGTCTGTTTTTTGTGTTCCTGTCAGTCTTAAAGTTATTTGGGGGCTATTAAGATGGCACAGCAGATAAAGGCATTTCCCCCAAGATAAAAGTATTTGTCCCCAAGCTTATTGACTTGAGTTTGATTCCCAGAATCCACATGGTGGAAAGAGAACAGATTCCTGAAAGTTGTTCTCTGACTTCCATGTACTTAATATATCATGTGCCTACATATACAATAAAAAACTAATAAAAATGTAAGAATTAAAATTATTTTCTTTTTCTTTCTGGGGGGTAGGGAGAGCGGGGGGGGGGGGGCTGGGTCCAGACAGGGTTTCTCTGTGTTGTTCTGGAACTTGCAGAGATCCACCTGCCTTTGCCTTCAGAGTGCTGGAACTAAAGGCATGTGCCAGCATACTTGACTAAAATTGATGTTCCTTTATCAGGTATTTTCCTTTACAGATGCATTAATGGTTCCCAAGGATTCTTTTAAAGGATACTGTTTTGTTTTGGTGCCTGAACGTCTGCTTTCTAGCCACATGGCTGAAGGTAGCCAGCCAGACACAACAGTAGCAGTTGTCTTAATCACAAATGCTCACCCTCGAAAAATGTCCAAACCCATTCTAGGGTCAGCTTCCCTATCTGGACATGCAGGTGGTTGATTAAGGTTTCCCTTTCTGACAAGTGTTCTCCACGTCTCCCTGATGGGTTTCCCACCAGAGGCAAAGGTCTGGCAGAGCTGGCCATTCTTCAGTGGGACAGGACTACAACTCTCTGGAGACCAAAGGGTTTTTTCTCTAGACACAGAAGTACCAGAGAAGGCCCAGATATGAGAAATGGGACCCTGCTTTAACAGGCACCTGATTGCTCCCAGTCTGCCACATCTGGTCTCTGAGAGTGACCGTGTCTTAAAGCAGCAGATCTATATCTAACAAATACTTGCTTATAAAGAGATCATTTAAAAGACTTTAGCAGCTGGTGAGGTGACTTAGCAAGTAAAGCTATCTGCTGCCCAGCCTGCTGACAGTGAATTCGATTCTCAGGACCCACATGGCGGAAGGAGAGAACCGATTCCTCCAAGTTGTCTGACCTCTACATGTGCGAGGTGGCACACAAGCCCTGACCCCCACCCGCTACATATATACATATGCCCCCACACACAATAAGTGTAATTTAAAAATTTTTAAGACTTTAGCAGGGGCTGGAGAGATGGCTCAGTGGTTAAGAGCATTGCCTGCTCTTCCAAAGGTCCTGAGTTCAATTCCCAACAACCACATGGTGGCTCACAACCATCTGTAATGAGGTCTGGTGCCCTCTTCTGGCCTGTAGGCATACACAGATAGAATACTGTATACATAATAAATAAATAAGTATTTTTTTAAAAAGACATTAGCATAGATATTTTTAAGTGAATATGAAATTGAAGATAATGTTCTAAGTGGTCAAAATTCTGAAACAAACAGCAGAAAATGAACATTTTTTAACAAAATGTAAAATCTTATGTTTTAAGTCAACTACAAAATGTTACTAAGAACTGATGGTTTGAATGACAATGCCCCCCATGTCCATAGGCTCATATGTGTGAATACTTGGTCCTCTGTTGGTAACTATTTGGTAAGGATTGGGAAGTGTGGCCTTGTTGGAAGAGGCGTGTCACTGGGGGCCAGCTTTCAGGTTTCAAAAGATACAGACTGTGGTAGTGTAAATGTGATTGGCCCCATCAGATCATAGGGAATGGCACTGTTAGGAAGTGTGACTTTGTTGGAATAGGTATGGCCTTGTTGGAGGAAGTGTGTCACTGTGGAAGACGGCTGGAAGTCTCATATATGCTCAGGCCACACCCAGTGTTTCAGACCACTTCCTGTTGCCTACCCAAGACATAGAACTCTCAGCTACCTCTCCAGCACCACGTCTGCCTGCCTGTATGCTGTCATGTCCCACAATGATGATAATGAACTAAACCTCTGAACTGTAAGTTACACAATTATATGGTTTCCTTTATAAGAGTTGCCATGGCTGTGGTGTTTCTTCACAGCCATAAAAACCCAAGATAGAAGTTGGTACCAGAAGTGGGATATTTCTGTGATAGGCCATGTTTTTGTTTGGAGGAATTTGGATGCTTCTTAACTTTAGGTTAAGAAAGCAGTGGAATTCTTTGTGTTGCTTAGTGGGCCATACTGGTAGGAGCATGGAAGACAGTGCTGCTAAGTGTGGTTTGAAATGTGGGTGCCTGAATCAAGAGGTTTCAGAAGAGAATAATCTTAGTATGTGATCTAGAGACTGGTCTTGTGATATTTAGATGAAGAATGTGGCTTTTTACCCTTGTCCAAAAAGTCTGCCTGAAGCTGAAGTGAAAAGCTTTGAATTAATTCCATTGGCAGAGGAAATGTCAAAACATCCTGGTATAGAGTCTGTCATGTGTTTATTAGTGGTAGCTCTAATAAAGATTTATAATGAAAAGGGGAAAGCTGAGGAGGGTAAATTACAAAATATAAAATCTAAGAAGAAAGGGCTCACCAAGAACTGGCATGGAGCTAAAGCTTGTGTTCAAGGAAATAAAGAAGTGGAATAAAGGGGGTGGTGACCTCAGGGCAAGATCCCACCCAGAACATTGCCTGCTTGTGAAAAGGAACTAAAGAAAAGCTTGAACCAGGGTGTGGTGGTGCACACCATTAATCCCAGTACCCCAGAGGCATAGGCAGGCAATCTCTGAGTTTGAGGCCAACCTGGTCTATAGAGCAAGTTCCAGGACAGCCAATGTTAGGCAGTGAAGGAAACCCTGTAAAACAGAAAGCTGGTGAAGATGTACTTGAATGAGGGGGCCATGTTCCAACCCCAGGAAGCAGCAGAATTTGGTAGCTTTGGCCATGTGGTTCTAGCAAGGATGGAAGAAAGGAGTTATGGAATATTCCTTTGGACTAAGGACAGCCCCCTGAGACCAGGCATGTGTCAGAGGTGACCCTGAATAGAAGCTCAGAAAGACCGTTGTGTGAAGCTGTGAAAGAGAAGCCTGGATCGTCTTGGAGACCAGAAGATGTTAGAGATGTCAGAGCCATGGGATACCTGTCGAGGAAAACTGCTAAGGGAGTGGAGCCAGCCCAAGAGAAGAAGTGTGCTGCAGTCAACAAAGCTGGAAGGAGCTGGAGATCTGAAGAGCGTTTTGACATCAGACATGGACAGGCAGAGTTTGTAGTTTGCCCAGCTGGTTTTCCATCTTGCTTTGGTCCAGTATTTCCCTTCCCTGCATTCTGGAACAGTAATGTATGTACTGTGCCATTATGTGTTGAAAGAATGTGATCTGTTTTGGTTTGGTTTGGTTTAGTTTTTCAAGACAGGATTTCTCTGTAGCTTTGGAGCCTGTCCTGGAACTTGCTCTGTAGACCAGGCTGGCCTCAAACTCACAGAAATACACCTGCCTCTGCCTACCAAGTGCTAGGATTAAAGGCAAAGGCGTGCGCCACCACCATCACCCAGTTGTGATCTGTTTTTTGATTTTGATTTTACAGGTGATTACAATTCAGAGATTACATGAATCTTAGAAGTTTGAACTTTAGACTTTACAACATTGTTGAGACTGATAAACTATGGGGACATTGAAGTTGGACACAATGTGTTTTGCATTATGAAATGGTTACAAGCTTGTGGGGGCCAGGAGTAGAAAATGGTAGTCTGACTGTAATTGGCCCCCCATAAGATCATAGGGAGTGGCACTATTAGGAGGTGTGGCTTTCAGAAGACCCAGGTTCAATTCCCAGGAGAGACATGCCAACTCATGATTGTCTGTAACTCCAGGGGATCCAACATCTTCACATGGACAAATCTTGATTAAGGGAGCCATTATAAGGGTTAGCAGAAACCTGGCTCTAGAGAAATTCCCAGGAATCGACAATGATGACCCCACCTAAGACCTTAAGCAATAGAGGAGAAGGGGCCCCGATCTTGACTTGCCCTGTAGTCGGACTGATGATTATATTAAATATCACCATAGAACCTTCGTCTAACAACAGATGGAAACAGAGGCAGAGACCCACATCAGAGCACAGGACTGAGCCCCCAAGGTCCAGTTGAAGAGTGGAAGGAATGAGAATATGAGTAAAGAGGTCAAGTGAAGGGTTCATCCACTGAAACAGTTCACCTGAGCTAATGGGAGCTCACCAACTCCAGCTGGATTGGGAAGAAACCAAACTAGTCCCTCTGAATGTGGTTGATAGTTGCATGGCTGGGGCAGACTAAGGGATCACTAGCAGTGGCATGGGGATTTATCCCTACTGCTTGTACTAGCTTTTTGGGATCCTATTCTCTTTGAATGGCTACCTTGCTCAACCTAGATATAGCAGGGAGGACCTTGGACCTTCCACAAAGCAATGTGCCTTACCCTCTCCTAGGATTAAATGGGGGTGGGGTGGGAAGGTATGTGGAGAGAATGGGAGAAGGGGAGGAAGTGGGAATTTGGATTGGATTTTTTTAATCTAATAAATTAAAAAGTAATTATAAAATTAGTAAATTATACATATAGTTTAAAGAAAAATTGGGGATTTTAATTTTAAAATGAACAAAAAGGAGGTGTGGCTCTGTTGGAGTAGGTATGGCCCTGTTGGAGGAAGCGTGTCACTTGAGGGGTGGGCTTTGAGGTTTCATATATGCTCAGGCTGTGCCCAGTGTTCACTTCTGCTGCCTGTGGATCAAGATGTAGAACTCTCAACTCTTTCTCTAGCACCCTGTCTGCCTGCATGTACCATGTCCCACCATAATTGATAATGGGCTGAACTTCTGAACTGTAAGCTACCCACCCAATTAAGTGTTACTCTTTGTAAGAGTTGTCATGATCTTCACAGCAACAGAAACCCTAACTGAGACACAGGCCGATCCCAGTATTCTTCTCCTCCTCCTCCTACTTGTGAACCCAGATGTGAACTCTCAGCTGTCCCAGCCACCATCCTTTGCTCCACCATCTTGGATTATAACTCCTGAAACTATAAGCCCAATTTTAAATCCTTTTTTTAACATTATTTTATTGATACTTATGGAGGTCTACATTTTTCTCTGCTCTCCTCCCCACCTCTCCCTTCCCCCTTCAATCCTCTCCCAAGGTCCCCATGCTCCCAATTTACTCAGGAGATCTTGTCTTTTTGTACTTTCTACTTCCCATGTAGATTAGATCTATGTAAGTCTCTCTTAGTATCCTCATTGTTGTCTAAGTTCTCTGGGATTGTGGTTTGTAGGCTGACTTTCTTTGCTTTATGCTTAAAAACCACCTATGAGTGAGTATGTGTGATAATTGTCTTTCTGTATCTCAAAATAATATTTTATAGCTCCATCCATTTTCCTGTAAAATTCAAGATGTCATTATTTTTTTCTGCTGTACAGTACTCCATTGTGTAAATGTACCACATTTTCCTTATCCATTCTTCGATCCAGGGACATTTAGGTTGTTTCCAAGTTCTAGTTATGACAAATGAAGTTGCTATGAACATAGTTGAGCACATGTCCTTGTGACACGATTGAGCATCCTTTGGATATATACCCAAAAGTAGTATTACTGGGTCTTGAGGAAGGTTGTTTTCTAATTTTCTGAGAAATCACCACACTGACCTCCAAAGGGGTTGTACCAGCTTGCATTCCCACCAGCAATGCAGAAGTATTCCCTTTTCCCCACAACCTCTCCAGCACAAGCTGTCATCAGTGTCTTTGATCTTAGCCATTCTTACAGGTGTAAGATGGAATCTCAGAGTTGTTTTGATTTGCATTTCTTTGATGACTAAGGATGTTGAACATTTCCTTAAGTGTCTTTCAGCCATTTTAGATTCCTCTGTTGAGAGTTCTCTGTTTAGATCTGTACTCCATTTTTTAATTGGATTATGTGATCTTTTTGGTGTCCAATTTCTTACGTTCTTTGATATTTTGGAGATCAGACCTCTGTCTGATGTGGGGTTAGTAAAGATCTTTTTCCATTCTGTAGGCTGTTGTTTTTTTCTTGTTGACTGTGTCCTTTGCTTTACAGAAGCTTTTCAGTTTCAGGAGGTCCCATTTATTA
Source organism: Alexandromys fortis (assembly GCF_014885135.2). Taxonomy (NCBI): domain Eukaryota; kingdom Metazoa; phylum Chordata; class Mammalia; order Rodentia; family Cricetidae; genus Alexandromys; species Alexandromys fortis. The sequence continues at coordinate 10,348,670 of NW_026067943.1, forward strand.
GTTGTTTGTCTCAGTGTCTGTGCTGCTGGGGTTATGTTTAGGAAGTGGTTCCCTGTGCCAATGTGTTCAAGAGTACTTCCCACTTTCTCTTCTATAAGGTTCAGTGTGGCTAGCTTTATGGTCTTTGATCCATTTGGACTTGAGTTTTGTGCATGGTGATAGATATGGGTCTATTTTTATTTTTCTACATGTTGATATCCAGTTATACCAGTACCATTGTTAAATATGCTTTCTTTTTTCCATTTGATATTTTTTGCCTTTTTTTTTTTATCAAATATCAGGTGTTTGAAGATGTGTGGATTGATATCCAGGTCTTCTATTCGGTTCTATTGGTCCTCCTGTCTGTTCTTATGCCAGTACCAGGCTATTTTCAGTACTGTTTAAATCCTTTTTTATAAGTTGCCTTGGCCATGGTGTTTTGTCACAGCAATAGAACAATAACTAAGATAAACCTTTGGAATTGTTGTTGCTTTGGACATAAGAATTAGGTTTTAATTTTATACCTTTATATTAGAATCTCAACATTTTTTGATAAGCCTTACCAATTTCCAACATGGGTTATATTGTGGAGTACTAATTTCTCTCTTGTGTTCTCTTCAGTCTGTCTAAACTCACGGTCAAGACAGAGCAAATTCTCCAGTTAAAGCTATATTTCAATTTTAAAATGTGAGAGAATGACAGGCAGTCACTGGTGTAGTGAACCTTGCGTTTTCCCAAGGTCCCCAGCAGACACAGACTGTAGAAAGCACACAAATTAGGTCCCAAACAGCCACCCATATCCACTCGTGCGCTTCGAGAGCTAAGCACCTGGATAGCTACCTCAGCATCTCTTCGTAAAATGGTTTTTTGGTTAAATATCAAGCTAGATTTCCTTGAACAGTAGATTTCCCTTCTGTTTACTCTGTCTGCACAATACCCAGTTTTAAAAGGACAAATGGGGAGATTAAGTTAAACCACAGATTCTGAAACCTAAATAAAAAAGAACAACAGATAACAAAATCAAACACTGTTTTAGTCTTTGTTTTTGTCCTTTAAATAGCTAACTGATCTAGGGAAACTGGAGATGTGACCGGACAAGTGATGAACCGGAGCTTAAAAGAAATCCCACACTAGCTCAGAACTGAGAAATAGATAGTTTTTTATTTAGGGGTAAACTCACAAATCAGGATTCTCTGCTTGAACGGTGGATGGAGATCGAATCCAAACAATCCGAACGAGCAGTTGGCCAGAAGGAGCAAGGGGAAGGAAAAATGGGCTGACACAGGCTTGGCAGCCGTGTATATAAGAGGCCACGCCCCAGTAGGCGGGTAATTACAGGCTGCAAATCTTCCTACAGCGTGGAGAGATGGTTTAGTGGTACAGAGCATTTGGCACTCTTCCAGACGACCCAGGGTCAATTCTCAGAACCCATATTAGTGGCCCATAACTGTCTTATAACTCTAGTTCCAAGGGATCTGACACCCTTTTTTTCATCCACGGGCACGTGGCGGGGGGGGGGGGGGGGGGGGGGGTTTCCAAAAAATTCCCCCAATGCTAAAGAGCTAGAGAGGGATTAATAGCCCCGGAGGCCATTCTGATCGTGACCACAATGGCGATACCCACAGAAACAGCTGACCTGAGCTAGTAGGAGCATACTGACTCCAGACTGACAGCTGGGGAACTTGCATCGGTCTGAATGAGGCCCTCTGAATATAGGTGACAGTTGTGTGGCTTGGGCAGTTTGTGGGGCCACTAGCAGTGGGATCAGAATTCATCCTTAGTGCATGAACTAGCATCTTGGAGCCCATTCCCTATGGAGGGATACCTTACTCAGCCTAGATACAGGGGGTATAGAACCTTGGTCCTGCCTTGGTTTGGAAGGAGTAGGAAGAGGGGAGTGAGAGGGAACTGGGATTGGTATTTAACATAAAAAAAAGATTGTTTAAAAAAAAAGATTTAAATTATGTGTTTGTTGTGGCCCAAGAAAGCTTGTGGTCTACAAACTTTCTTGTAGTCAAAATAATGGATTCTGGGTTGTCCCTCTGGCCCTAGGTAGAGATATGACTTTCAGATATGTCAAGAATTTATATAATATTCTCTTCCTTTAATGATGTGGTTCTAATCTGTTGCTTTTGTTGGTTAATTAATAAAGAAACTGCCTAGGCCCATTTGATAGGCCAACCCTGCGGCGAACTCCCTGACCAGCAGGAAAGAACAGCCACGAGACGAGGATTCTTCCCAAATCACGTTTTATTGGAGCCTCTTGGTTGAAGGGAGAGCAGGAAGCGAGGGGCTCCAAGCTCTGAGCTGCAGCTGCTTATATAGGGAGTCTGCCTAGCAACCTTTGATACTTTGATACTTTGACTGCTTTTCTGGAGACCCACAGGCTGGAAAGAAAGCAGGGGAACATCCTTGTCAATTACAGACCACAAGGAAGTTCCCCTGCCAGTCAGGGGGAGTGTGGGCAGCTAGATCACAACAACTCACCCTGTTTTCTGGTGGAAGAACTGCAACCTTTAGTATGGAAATGAACCGATGCGCGCCTGCTGATGCTCCTGGCCATGGGGTTGGCCCTAAGCACATATGTGAGAGGCACGGTTCCACTGCATTGCCTAATATGGAGTTATTTAATCAAGCGAGGCCGGGGCCACATGCCATCTTGTAATGGCAGCCACTCAAATCGGCTCCCAGCAGCTCCCCCTTTCTGTTTTTCTCTGTAGGCCAGTGAGAAGGTCTTACTCCCGTTCAGGTCCTCACCTCATGATGCAAGGACCGATCAAAGGAGGCCCAAAACTCCTGGTACTCCTTCTCCCGTGCAATGGAATAAACTCCTGGGAGGTGCAAAGGCAGTACTCAGAGTAAAATGCATACCTTCTTTAGTGCAATGGAGAATTTCTCTCTGAGAGTGCAAAGGCTATGCAAGGAACAAACCTATTGGCCTTTTAGGACAGGTAACCATACTTGGGATGAATCGCCATTCTCCAAAGAGGCTAACGCTCATAGAACCACAACCTTATCTCGAGATGTCTGAGCTTGGGGATGACAAATTAACCATAGGCACAGCATGTACCCTCCTATGCAGCATGCAAAAAACATCCCCACCCCCACCCAATCCTTAAACAGGGAGAAGGCAGAGGAGATCCAGGACTGCAGTCCCTCCGCCAGGCTTAGATCTACGCATGTTGAGTTGATGCACGTCTGGGGTCCTCCAGGGTGGCATCAAAGTCCTCAGACCAATTTCAGGAATGGGATTAGGGTAGGCTGACAGAATCCCCCATCTCTGCTCCGCTCAGCTTGGGATCATCTTCCACAGGATCAGCAGTATCAGCATCCTGAAGAGCGGCAGAGTCATTTTCATGATGGACTTCAACAGTTCTGGTCAGGCGGCCAGGGACCCAATGAGGCACTTCTCTCCTTGGGGGCAGGGAAGTCGGACCAAGGACCTCTCTCCAATCGCCTCTGGAACTCCTCTGTGGGATGTCCGCAGCCATGATATCATCAGGTCCAGATTTTTTCTTTCTGTGAAAAAGGCATAAACACATCCTCGACCCCAAATATATATAGGTCGGGTCTTTTTCTAATGTATTGCAAGGGCTTTTCCACCTTGCCCTAGCAAAGGTCAGCTTGGTGTTATCACGTCAGATCTGTTTGCATCAGGATCTTCCTGCAACTTTTATGAGTTGCTTTCAAGGAGCCTTGTTATGCTCCACAATTTTTATTTATTTTTTATTAGCCATATATGCAGTTCTTCCGTTGGAAGAGTCATTTGTAAAATTTAGCATAAAATCCTTTAAGGGATTTTTTGCTATAACGTTAGCAAAATACAGTTGTGTGAATTATAGCAATGGTCACCTGGGGAAAGATTATTGTTTTTTGCCTTTGAATTGAGCAAACGCAATTGTCCAGGAATCAATCTTACAATTATCAATGAATCTATTGTTTAGTATAAGAAACATTGATCATAGTCAATATTTTGTCAAACCATCTTCCAGATTTTATCCTGCCCTTTTGTATCAGACAGGCTATAGTGATAGGAGCGGCAGGGCTGCGTCTCCAGCACCCCGGCCACCTGCTAGCTTATGCCCCGAAATAACAACACACAAACTGTATTCTTTTAAGCACTGCTTGGCCCATTATATCTAGCCCCTTCTTGGCTAACTCTCACACCTGGACTAGCCCATTTCTAATAATGTGTGTAAGCACACCAAGGTGCACTTACCAGGAAGATTCTAGCCTACGTCCATCCTGGGTCGGAGCTTCATCGCGTGTGTCTCAGAGAGGAGCTATCGCGTCTCTGAGGTCATTTCCTCTTCCTCCCAGCATTCTGTTCTGTTTACTCCTCCGACCTATGTTTTAACCTATCAGGGCCAGCCAAGCAGTTTCTTTAGTGCTTAACCAATGAAATCAACAGATTGATATATGACACTCCTACATCACTTCCCCCTTTTCTGTTTAAACAACAACAAAAAAGCTTTAACTTTAACATAGCAAATACAATATTACCTAAGCAAACAAAAAGTAAGCAATTTTCAAAACTCTAGAAATAACAGAGACATCTTGTGCCTGTACAGTCACCCAAAGTTCCTCTGTACCATTGGGGCATCCATCTTCAGCCTACAGGCACATGGTATCCAGAGACATTTCCATGAAGCAGGACATTTCAAAGTCAGTTCAGTCACTATCTGCTGTGTACTGTAGAATGTCTTGCAGACTCCTTCATGAATCAGGAACCCCAAAAGATCATCTCATCTTTAGGCAAGTTCAGTAGTCCTCTTCTGGAGGTTCTCAGTGTCCAGTTTATGCAATAGTCCAGCAAAAGCAGTTTCTTCCCAAAATGGCTATCAAACTCCATAAGAATGGTCTTCCATGCCCATCTTCTTCTTGAAGTAGATTGGTGCTTAGTTTTAATGCTGCCCAGACAGAGGGTCTATTCTCCATCTGCTGGGCCAGTCTTCTGTTTCTGGCGCTGCCTTGCAGCTGTTGCTGCAGCGAAGCCCGAATAGTCACTGGCGTGGGCTGTTTGTTCTCCAGCAGACAGTAAAGCACTCATTTAGAGACAACTTGCTGGTTCATATCAGCACCACTTTCTGCCCTGATTGTGCATCCATTTTCAGATCCTGAGAATCGAAGGAGATGGACTCCAGGGCTCCTCTCGCGGCCTATGCCTAGTTTTCTAGGCTACTTCCTATCGATTGGGTGCTGATAATTTTTTTGAATGAGACAACCGTTTGTTATAACACGCCAGATAAAAAGGATTCCACTGAAACTGAACAGCTGACAAATTATTGTTAAAATTAAACTAAACCTTCAAGAGGTTCAAAAAAAAAAAAAAGCGATTCATGTAAATTGAACCAAGACTGGTTCTGAACATAGGTAACCGCATGTCAGCAGGAGCAGCTTAGGACTCTTTCCCAGCAGTTAGGCTGTAAAGCTTCTCCTAGCCCAGTCTCTTTGGTCACCACAAATGGCTTCTCTTACACTAAATGTGAAAAATCTCTTGGAAATGACACAAAGGCCAAATAAGTTAAAAAAAAAAAAAGTTATTTTAGGGTCGAAGATCTATACATCCAGCTCAGCAAGTCCTATGCAATGTCAAAGACTAAATCAAAGTGGCTACAATGTGTAAGCCGTTCCTGACTCAGGAGCACTATCAACATTTCCAAATTACCACCTTCACCATCAACATAGCACACAC
>NW_026067944.1:0-7780 GCF_014885135.2 Alexandromys fortis
TCTCTCTCTCTCTCTCTCTCTCTCTCTCTCTCTCTCTCTCTCTCTCTCTCTCTCTCTCTCCTCTTCTCCTCTTCTTCCTTTCCCCCTCCATAACCTACTAAATATCCAACCTCACTCTGCATGCCTACCATGACTCTGTCTCTTGCCTGTTGTGGTGTCTTCCTGCCACTGCTTGGGGACCTGCAGCCCTCCCTGCCCGGGACTGGCTGCTCTTGGAACCCCTTGCCCACTGCCTGCCACCATGCACGGCCTGCTGCCTGCCGCTCCAGGGGATCCTGCTGCGTTTTTTATTTAATCCATTTCAGTCAGTCGTAGCATAGAGAAGCTTAAGAACCACTGCCTGACAACCCAAGTCCATGGCTCGCTCCTAGACCTTCACTTGTCCTGCAAGTAGACAAAGCAGGTGAGATATTGAGAGGCTTTAAGAATAGCCTTCAAAGCATATATGTGTTTCTTTTTCTTCTTTAGAAATGTACAAGTTTCTCCCTTATGTTAAAGAAAGACTTTAGAATGAAGAGTAAGTATGAGATGTTTTTGCCCATTGTTTAATTTCTGGGTACCGCCTTTTACTAGAGCAAGGCCTCCCCTGCTTATAATGAACTAATTGTTAGGAAATTTTCCTAACGCGAGCTCTCTACGGATGCAAAAATTCCAATCGAGCCAAATTACAGCAAGCCAAATTAAAAAATATCCAGGTTTAATGGGATTCCTGCGCTTTCGGGTGGCCCTGAAAGCCAACCTGAAAGGGAACCAGAAGGCCGCTAACCAGGAGGAAGGAAAAGAGACCAGGAGGAAACTTTCCAGGGAACCAGTTTAAATAGACTGAGGGCGTGGTCAAGATTTCGGCGGTTAGTCTTGACCCTCCTCCAGGGAGGGGTCAAGACTTGGTGGGTAACAGGGATGGGGCCTCCATCTTTGGAGGGGTTTACACTAATGGTTGGCTATCTAGAGCTACTAGGTCTAAGCAGTCTGAATAGCTTCAGTCCCTGCCCAGCCAGTATTTTGTAAGCTAACGGATAGTGTATCATTTGAATTGCTGAGGATAGTTCCTCTGCCCCTCTTCCATATGATTGGTGACTGTTAAAGGAATTTAGGAAGTCTCACATTTAGGTCTCTTTTTGTGATGCTGAAACAGGAGTCAATCTGATAGTTGGGCATGGGGTCGTGTAGCTTTTCCAGGAAAAAAGAAGTTTTTTATTAAACGAACAAAAAAAAAAAAAAAAACCTCTGGAAGATCCTAAGGTTTTAAAGTCGTAATCTTGTCCCGAGTTCAGTAGGGACAGTATCTGGGCGCTTAGTGAGACCGTGAAGCGGGATTTTGCAGCCAACACCGTTGTATATAGGCACTTGCAAATTTGAACCTCCTGGACCTCCATACCCCCAGAGCCGTTTGACAAAAGGACAGCCTTTCATGGCTACCCCTGTGGCCTCACTGCTCCCCAACTTTCTGCCCAACAGATGGTCTACGTTCCAGTAACAAGTTTAGAAAGTAGCGCCTTCCAAACACGCCGAGGGTGAAGCACGGGCCTCCCGGGAAAGCGGCTGTTCTCTGTATTTCTCCGGGATGCAGGTCTGGTTGGAAGAAGGGGGATCCGCGAGGGTAGCGGGGTAGTCCCGGAGGGCCAGGAGCCCGGCCGAGGGAGGGGCGGAGGTTGTCGAGGGACGTGGGCGCGGCCGCTAAGGCAGCCAGGGGGAGGGGCGCAAGGGGGAGCGGCGCCTCCCAACCCGGGTGAGAGGAGCGCGGCAGCCCCGCGGCGGCAGAGTGTGGAGGTGGGCGCGAGAGTTGGAGCGCGTTCGACTGCCATGGGCGTGCAGTGAACGACCCTGGTGCGACTTCTCCGGGCGGCGCGTGTCCTCGGTCACCATGAAAGGTAGGGCGGCTGCCGGCTTAGGGGCTCGTGGGAGGTCGGCCGAGATGCAGTCAGGGGGTGAGAGGCGGAGAGAGCCGAGCGCCCAGTTCACGCACAGACACCGGAACGCTGTGGAGCACAGCTAAAGCCCTCGAGGCTAGGGTTGGGACTCCCTCAGGCGCTCTCCTCAACCTCGGTATCCGCAGAGTTGTTTGGAGGTCCCAAGCCGTTGTTTACGGATTTCAGTTTCCAACTTTGTAATTGAAAAAACATGCGGAGGAAAGCTAGGCATCGTCATTCTTCCGGGTGGGTTTGCGGCTCTTGCCACTCTCCCGGTGACCCTTCTGCTGTCCCAGCCGTCGCAGTGCCACAGGCCGGCTGTTTTCCCGGGAGTCTGGACGTCCTCGTTGCGCGCGTCGCGCATCTGGCAATGATTAGGTGCCCGCGGAGTTCAGCTGGCTCGGAAAGTGCATTTGGCATCATTCTCTCTCGGATCTACTGACTGGAAAATAACTGCTCCCAGTTCTGCGCCCATTCCCTGCGCCCGCCCGAGGGATAGTTGTCCCCACGTGTTCCCCTCGGGTTCCAGAGATCTTGCGGGTATAGATCCCCTAGGTGGTATCCTCTACAGGCAGGTTTTTGGAAGTGTCGGAAGTTATCTTATTTTTTAAAAGAATCTGGAGAGGACGGCCTTGGGGGGCAGCCTTCAGTGGAGTGGAAACGCGCGGATTTGTCAACAGAACCTTGATTTATGTGGGAGATAAATAATTACAGTCGGGACGACCGCGGGGGTCGTTAAGGAAGGGGTGGGCGTGGTGTTGATGCCTGGCAGGAGTTCCCGGTTTGGGACTGGAGTGTTACACGTTTTTTTCCCCCAGCATGGTCCCGAGCTGGGTGTGAAATGCCTTCCAGCTTCTCCGGGCAGCGTTGCGATTGATCGCTTTAGCTGAGGGGAGCCCCAAGAGCTCTGAAAGTAACTTTCCTCCGGAAGGTTTCTGTGAAATGCAGTTTTATGCTGAACTACATGGAGATCCGTCCGGTGAATTCAATCGCCCTCCAAAGGAGTTGTATCTTCATTGGAGGGGACTCAAGACCCCGGCAAGAAACCGTACTGCACTCCAGGTGCTAAGAGCCTCGTCCGAAGGATAGGATACTCAGAGCAAACTCCAGAGAGAACTTGAAAACGCTGGGGCATGCTTTTTCGCTCCGCCTCCATTTCTCTCGCCTTATTTACAACTTAGAAAATGTTTGTGTTTCTTAGCTAGGGTTCCCCTACCCCTCAAAGCGGGAACTGAAATTAGACCCTCTCCTGAACTACATCCATTACTCCTCTCTGCTTTTTAGTTTAAGACAGGGAGACAGGGTTTCACTAAATTGTTCAGCTTGGTCTAGAGTCCGCAAGGAAGTGAACTTGATGAGAACCTCCTGTCTCAGCCTCCGAGAACCTTGGGTTACAGTTGTGCCATCTGACTGACTCCCAGGGCAATCTTTTTGCCAGTCATTAAGTCTATAGCAGTTTCTCAACTCCTGCGAGACAGTCCCCACCTCTGCCCTTCTGAGCTCTCATCAGTTCCATCTTGGTGCAGCAATTGCAATTTGGGTCTTCAGCAGGCGCAGCTCTGGAATGCAAAACACAACTACAGGTTTTAAACACATTTTGGGTGAGTCTAGGTTGGAAGCCCTGGAGATGGATCATGTTTTATCTTGTGGTCTGAGCCCATTAACACTCCCTGCCACACACCCCAATCACTTTCTGCCTCTGTTAGGAAGACTGGGTCCAGGGACTGGTGAATCCAGATGTAGGCTAGCCATTTTGAAAGCCTATTTTGTTTTAATTAATTGGTTAATTAATTAGCGAGGCCTTACTCCATAGCCCAAGCTAGCTCCTGATCCTTTTATCTCAGCCTCTCCAGTGCTAAGATAACAGGTGTGTGCCAGCATACCCAACTTAATTAGTAGCAACAGGGTCTTATTATGTAGCTCCGTCTGCTGTAGCTTTTATCTGCCTCCTTTCACCTCCTGAATTCTAGGGTTTCAGGTGCTGTGCCTGAGACACCAGGCTTAGCTAAAATGTTGACACCCATACTATACTTTTTGACAGTGTTGAGGGTTGACTTCAGTCCCTCCCCAGCCAGTGTAATCTTCTGACACTTAGCCATAAGTGAGTAACCCAACAACAGACTCCTTGGGACCCTAATTATGCCATGTGATTAATTCATTTAACTTCATTGGAATTTGATTTTCCTACTCTAGAGTTTGAGGCATGAGGATTGGTATTAATTCCAGTGAGAACTTTACTGGTCAGTACTACCTTTTTTTTCCCTAAAATTTCCTAATTGGTGAAAGTAGTGAAGACTGTGATCAGCCTTCTCTACTCACAGTTTCTACATCTGAAGACTCAACTGGGGATTGAAAATAAGTGAAAAAAAAAAAACATGGCTGTGTTGAACGTGTACAAACTTTTATCTTTATCATTGTCTAAAGACACAGTGTAGGAACTAGGTACAAAATATTGATCTTGTACTAGGCATTGTAAGTCATTTAAAGCTGGTTCAAAGTGTATGAAGTATACATATTAGTTACAGACAGTACTGTGCCTGGTTTGTTTGTTTTTGTTGTTTGTTTTGAGACAGGATCTCACTCTAGCCCAAGTTGTCCTTATTCTCAAAATGGTTCTCCCACATCAGCATTGAGAACGATAGGATTATAGGTATGCCCCACCATGCCTGGTGTATTATTTACTTATTGAGCTGTTAGGACTTGAACCCAATACCTCCCACATTTTAAACCTCTTCTCTGTGTTAGCCTCAGCCCCAGCCTAGAACCATTTTGAAATATTTATTTATTTATTATGCATACAATATTCTGTCTGTGTGTGTGTATGTCTGCAGGTCAGAAGAGGGCACCAGACCTCATTCCAGATGGTTGTGAGCCACCATGTGGTTGCCGGGAATTGAACTCAGGACCTATGGAAGAGCAGGCAATGCTCTTAACCACTGAGCCATCTCTCCAGCCCCCTAGAACCATTTTGTATGAGGGTTGTGAACACCCTGTAATTTGGTGCTCTGTGGGGTTTGAGTCTTTGGAACCAATCTCTGGCTAATGAGAAACTCATCTTTATCGTTCTTTAGTTAAACGGAAACTCTGGATGCTGTCAGAATCACAGAGCTTTTCTTGCTGAGGCAAGGCTCTTTAGAATACACAGTTTTCTAATTCTAATGCTTAAACCTTGGTCAGATCTCAGTAGCAACCCCATTCTTTTTTTTTTTTCTTTTAATTACGAGACATGTTTTCTCTGTAGCTTTGGCATCTGTCCTAGAACTAGCTCCAGGCTGGCCTCGAACTCACAGAGATCCGCCTGCTTATGCCTCTGCCTCCCGAGTGCTGGGATTAAAGGTGTGTGCCACCACTGCCTGGCTAGTAACCCCATTCTGTATATTCTGTATGGTTCCCATCTGCTCTGCTCCAGAGCACCACCTGCTTGTTGTATTCAGCAAACATCTGTATCTGCTCTTCCCTTCATCCCTGAGGTCTCATGTGGCAAAATAATGACACCATTCTATATTTCCAGAAAAAAAAATCTTATTCCATGGTGGCCATCTCCCAAGCTGAACAGAATATAGTTTGTTTTAGTTTATTTTCATTTTCAATTATCTCATGACACCATAAATCTCATGGTTTTCGTAGTTACATTCTTTAAAGAAGGAATTTGACTCCTTTGGAGTTAGGTGTGTCATTACTGAATGACATTCCTGGTTCTCAATGCTGAGAATAATTGGTGAGTTTCAGAACAGAATCACTTGTTGCCTAAGAGATGATTGAAAATAGCTAGCACCACATGGGACTACAGAGGTCAAAACCATGACTCTCATTTGCCAAAAGGAGGCAGTCTAAAGAGTGTTTAGGGGCTAGGATGTAGCCCAGCCAGTAAAATGCTTGCCTAGAATGCACAAAACCCCATGTTTAATCTCCTGTAAGGCAAAACTGGGCACGTGATGGTTCCCAAGATGGAAGCAGAAGATTGCAGGTTCAAGGTCACCGTAAGCTATTCAGCTGGTTTGGGGCCAGCTTGGGCTACTGAGACCTTGTTGGGGGGACAAAAGGCACCAGCAGCCTTTCTGTACTTCTGTATATAACATTTGTGAATAACTACACACTGGTCAGCAATCTGTTTCTTCCACCCTCTGTTTTCTCACACACCCAATCAGCTTGCTTTCTCAGTGATTCCTGAAGGTTCTTGTACTGAGTGGGATAAGTAAACTTCATGTATCGGAACACCTGGTGACCTGTTTTCTGCAGGGAAGTGGAAATGCCGGGAGGCCTCTTCTCCTCTGCTGGTGGGCATCTCAGCTGCCATTCCTTTGCTGGGCTAATTTACAACTTAATTATGCTTTTGACTTTTCATTAGTTTAGGGATACTTGGCATTCTTAAGCCTTGGCTTAATTATTGTTAAGTATAGATCTTCCCTGTGGTTTACCATAGAGTTTCTCAGAATTTCCCACGCTGTTCCTGGGCCCCTAGCTCTTTGCCATGGTGGCTCATAACCAATGATGGTATGGCAGGAAAAGCTGGCATATGGTAGATTTCCCTGCTGGGCTTTAACTGGGTGTCTAATTTTCTAATAAATGCTTATTCTCATTACAGTGTTATTTCTAAACCTCCAATGCCAGGGTATTTACACAGTCCTTCAAATACTAGATTTCAGATGGGAAAACAGATTCAAGTTTAGTAATTTAAAAAAGTAAATTTAGGTCATCCCTTTTAAAGGCTTGGGAGGAAGGGGTAAGGTTTCTGGAGAGGAAGCTCAGAGTGGTGGCAAACCAACCCTCCTGCCAGGCAGTTTGTGTTGTCACAAGGCACAGTCTGTCTTAGCTTCCAGAGATTTGGCGGTGGCTACGATGTAGGAGGAAAGGGAACAGGGTCTTGGGTTGGAAAGTAAAATGCTAAGGATGCTGCCCTTTCTTACTCATTTTGGTGGGCCATGTAATACCTGATATTCCCCAGCTTTTGTTTGTTTTTGTTTTTGTTTTTTTGGGGAGGACAGAATTTCTTAGCCTTGGCTGTTCTGGAACTTGCTCTGTAGACCAGTCTGGCCTCAAACGCACAGAGATTCACCTGCCTCTGCCTCCTAAATGCTGATTTAAGGTGTGCACCACCACCTTTTTTTTAATCTAAATAAATAATTTAAATAAAAACTAAAGGGTTTTTATTTTTCCCTTTAGTAATACCTTTTGTTTTTTAGACTCTTACCTTGCCAGTAATTATTATTTGTTGCTTATTATTGGCAGGTTAATAATTATTCTCATATATTATTTTCAGATAGACAGGGGTCAAGGGGCCCAGGTGGTCAGCGAAAATGAATATTCAAATTCATAGTCTGAATGCAGATGTCCTTTCTGTTTTCCCTTCCTCTTCCTCCTCTTCTTTCTTTCCTTCTCTCTCTCTCTCTCTCTCTCTCTCTCTCTCTCTCTCTCTCTTTCTTTCTTTCTTTCTTTCTGTGGTACTGGGCAACAAACCCAGGACCTTAACATTTTTTTAACTAGTGCTCTATATTCTCTTTTTTATACTTTCAAGGTTTTATGTTGGTCATTTATTTGCTTCTACTTTATAGATCTTCAAGCATTGAACTCAAGTTGACAGGCTTAGTGGCCTTTCCCCACTGAACTGGCTCAGTGGCCCCTGAAAGGACAGATTTGCAGGAACTATGGACATTCTGTGTAGAAAGCCTCATTCTTTGGTCTCTAAGTACACCATCCACGCAATACTTTCAGTCAAGCGGTGATTTGATTTCTACTTAAACAGGTATCATTTGAAGAGCCAAAACCAATATAGTAACCTGAAAAGAATCTGCTGATTGCTTAAGGGACATTCTTTTCTTTTTGAATCTTTTTTTTTTTATAATTTTTTTTATTGAAAAAAAAATTTCTGC
>NW_026067944.1:14443-42408 GCF_014885135.2 Alexandromys fortis
AGCCTTAGTGTGAGAGCTTAAAACTGATGTTGAGCACTGGTCCTAGCATACAGCAGGGCAGGGTTGGGGGTGGGGTGCTGGGGTGCTGGGTCGTGGTAAGAAAGACAGCCCTGCAGAAGGAGCTGGGGGAGGGGGTTTGTGCTCTCTTCCGGGACTATCGCCCCTGGATAGCCTTAGAGTAGGAGCTTAAAACTCTTTAAGGGACATTCTTAATTACACAGCACTGGAAGCTGGGGCAAGCAGAAATGAGTAATTCCACCTTTAAGATCTGAAGGGTTCTGGGGACTCTCTTAGCCTCTGAATTATCATAAAAGGATTTAATCACTACTTTTAAAAATAGTATTGTGGTATTCAACATGGAGAGAGGTTTTAATGAAGCACACTTATTGAACTTGGTATTTTAAACATGATTCCCTTGTTTCCTAAAAAACTTGATATTATAACTAACTGGGTTTTTTTTTTCTTCCTAACTCAGTGTCTCAGAAAACAATGTTCTTCACCTTAGAGGTTTACCATTTGACATCTTGTGTGAAAAGTTGTCAGCATTTGGGTCTACCACAGTATAAACATTTCAATGAACTTTCTTTTCTTAGGACACTGACTATTTATAAACAGTTTATTATTCAAGGGTTAAGCCAACCAACTTGCAAATAGATAATACATGCTTTAATCGTTTACCAGCTCACAAAATATAACAGTTGAACTGGACAATTTTTGCATGGCCACAAGAGTGTGGGCTCAGAAACCAGAGTGCCTGATGATCACAGGAAAAGTATTTAACCATCTAGAGCCTCAATTTCCTTGTGAAATGATAGCAGTAATAATGACTGTCTACCTGAGACCTGTTTTGAAGATGAAGTATGTCAGTATAAATCAGTTGTTCAGAATAGTGTCTAGTGTTCAGAACTCAGCTTTTATAGTCACTCTAATATAAGACTGTTTTATTACAATCTCTAGGCAGTAACTTTATTCCCGTTATGAAATAGTTATGTTAATTTAATCAAGGGATACAGTTAGGACCTTGACGGCAAGTCCTCAGTTTTTGCAATTAAAGTAAATTTTCAAATTATAAATGTGTTGAATCTGCTCTAGGGTAGGAGTGATCTGTCTGTGGAGAGCTGTGTTTATTTGGCCCTGTCCAGAGCAGTAGCTCTTTTCACTGTCATTCTTGTGATGGTATCAGAATTAGCCCTACCCAAAATACAGGGTCATACTAGGAACTTGTCATTGTAGTAATGGTACAATTTTCCTCCTTGCTAAAACAGTGGTAGAAGATACATTTAATTTACCCAAGAACCAAAGTTTTCCTTGGGTCTGTTGATAATGACAGAATATATATTTTCAAAGTTTTAAATTTCCTTCCTTCCTTCCTTCCTTCCTTCCTTCGTCCCTTCCTTCCTTCCCTCCTTTCCTGTGTGTGACATGCATGCCATGGCACACATGTCAAAATCAGGGCAACTATGGGACTCAGTTCTCTCCTTCTACAATCTAGGTAGAGCTTAGCGAACCCAACAGCTGAACCTGACAATTTTAGAACTCGGGTTTTCAGGTTCAGTGATTAGGCACCTTTATCCATTTAGTTGTCTCATTGACTTGATGTCAGAATATTTTTAAAGACAGGTGTCTCAATCCTGTGTTTAGTTTTATCCTTCCTGTCTTCATTACTTTTCTATTGTTATGACAAAGCACCTTGACAAAGGCAAATGATAAAAGAAAGCATTTACTTGGGAAGCAGATGCAAGCAGATCTCTGAGTTCAAGACCAGCCTGGTCTATAGTGCAAGTTCCAGGACAGCCAGGGCTACACAGAGAAACCCTATCTTGAAGAAAAAAAAAACAAACAAACAAACAAAAAAAAAAAAAACATTTAATTGGGCTGTCAGAGCAACAGTGTGGTGATAGGAACAGCTGGGAGTTCACATCTTGATTCCGAAGCAGGATGCAGAGAGAACACTGGGAATGGTGCTTGTCCTTTGAAAACTCAAAACCAGCCCCAAATGATACAATTCTTCCAACAAGGCCATACCTCCTAATCCTTTCAAAACAGTTCCAACAAGGGACTAACTATTCAAATCTATGAGCCATGGACCATTCTCCTTCAGACCACCACCTTCCTTCCTTAAGGTGCTTCTGTCAGGTATTCTGTTACAGCAATAAGGCAGCCAAGAAATCACAGCAAGAAACTTATTTCTAAGTATCAGGACAGATTTGTCTAATAAGATTTTAACCATTTGACATCATGTCTATTTCATTAGTAGTGTTAATTACCCATTAAACTCTCATATTTAGCCAGGTATGGTGACACATGCCTTTGATCCCAGCACTCCAGAGGCAGAGACAGGCAGCAGATCTCTACAAGTTTGAGGCCAGCCTGGTCGACAGAGTGAGTTTCAGGATGGCCAAAATAAAACAAAACAACAACAACAAAATCCAACAAAAACTTCTATTATATTCTATTTATTATTTATAATTGAGGACCATGTTTTAACTGGTTTTCAGTTTTTGTTTGTTTTTGCTTGTACTTGGGATCAAACTGAGAAGCCTGCAGTGTGCTAGGCAAATGTTCTACCACTGAACTCCACTCCTAGCCCCAGTTTTTTGTCTGAACAAATATTTGGTATGTACTTTTAATGCATGACATTATAGAAACATCACATGCCATAATGATGTTTCTCTCCAAGGAACTTGCAGGAACTTGTGGGCAAGATTAAGACAATGCATAAACAACTGGAATTATGGGTAGCAGATGGAACATGTCTGGGGTAAGGAGTAGGTAGTCAGGTTGGGGACAGGGATATTTTCTTTTGAACTGGTTTATTATCTTTAATTCTATTATATTTCAGGTTACCCTATTAGAGTATGTCTCTGTTGGTTGGTTTGGAACTTGACAAGTTTTGGAATTATTTATAAGAAACTATTTTGAATGAAGTTGTGACAAAGTTTCCCAAAAGGTTTAACCGATTGGGGAAAACCTACACTGAATGTCCTGATTCTGTTCCATGAACTAAATAAAATGAAGGAAAAAGCTGGGCATGGTAACACATACCCTTACCCCAGCACTTGGAAGGGAGAAGCCAGCAGATCTCTGTTGTGGAATATTATTTTAAGGTGTGTTACATGTCTTTATGCTGTGGAACGTTTGTTTAATGATGCATTTAACTCTGTGAAGCTGTGATTCTTTGCCTGTCTAAAACACCTGATGGTCTAATTAAGAGATGAACAGCCAATAGCAAGGCAGGAGAAAGGATAATTTTGGGGCTGGCAAGCAGAGAGAATAAATAGGAGAAAAAATCTGGGAAAAGAAGAAGGAGCAAAAGAAGAAGGAGAGGAGGATGTCAGGGGCCACATAGCAACCACAGAGTAAGAGTGAAAATAAGATTTACAAAAGTAAGAGAACTGTAAAAGCCCAGAGGCAAAAGATAGGCGGTATAGTTTAAGTTAAGAAGAGCTGGCAAGAAACAAGCAAATCAAAAGACATTTATAAGTGAGAATTAAGCCTCTGTGTGCTGGGTGACAGGCCCCCAAAAGAGCTAAAAAGACCAAAGAATAAAAGAATAAAAGAGAAAAACACAACCAACAACAGACTCTGTTAGTTCAAGGCCTCCCTGGTCTACAAGTGAGTTCCAGGAAAGCCAGGGCTACTTAGAGGGACTCTGTCTGAAAATCAATCAATCAATCAATCAATCAATCAATCAATCCCTCTGTCATGGCTATCGTGGTGTAAGTGTGTGGGTTCATGCAAGTCCAGGAAATGGAGACTCAGACACCTTGAGAATGAACTTAGCCTTTTGGCTACAGGGGGCTCAACCTCTGTGGACTGAAGCCCCTTTCCTTTGCCTCTTGGCATTTTTATTTTTCCCTGTGTTTACACTTTACCAGGTAGATTTCCATATCTTAAAACAACCTGATTCATGAGGTACCACAGTTTTTCAGGTTTCTCCCTAATCAAGTTTTGCATAGCCCTTGTATCCATGGGAAACTCTCAGACAAGATTCACATAGGGCAACAAGAGATATCTGTAGCACAAAGGATGGATTAGGGCTGGGAGTTGACTCTGGAACTAGGGCAGGTGTCGCCCAGCGGGGTTGTGACTAGTGAGGGTAGCTTGCTAATTCTATGGTGCCAGCTCAGTAGGTCTCTCTCTCTCTCTCTCTCTCTCTCTCTCTCTCTCTCTCTCTCTCTCTCTCTCTCACACACACACACACACCGAATGAATGAATGAATACATAAGGAGGAAACACGCTGAGTGCCAGGGTCCACCTCCGAGTGCCAACTGCCACAACTGGAGCAGTTCCTCCTGCCATGCCTTTCCACCTTGGTGGACTGTACCCTCAAGCTGTGACTCAATCAGACCCTTCCTTAAGCTTTTGTCAGTGATGAAAAAAACAGCTAACACAATTCCACTGAAGAAAAATGTCTTGAAAGAAAAGCAGAGGGCATAATTGGGCCACTGTGAAATCAAATGTGATATTCTAAGCATAAGAAGATCAAATTTAAAGTTACCCCAGGTTCTAATCGCACAGACATTGTGATCCCAACTACTAGGCTGAGAGAGGACACAAGTTCAAGGCCAACCTGGAACTTAGTAAAGCGGGATGAGCTACATGAGCTACATTTGTACTTGCAGAGGCTAAGCACAGGCGTGGTAGTAAGAGAAGTTGTGAGGCGGTCTCCACCCCCCCCCCAAAAAAAACCCCTCTCTTTGGTAATTATTTAGGATATTACTTAGAATATTGCTTTAATATAATTTTAAATAATCTAAACTTTAATTTCAAAACAAAAATAAGTACTTTTGGCAAGCGGTACTCTTTTTAGGATTTCATATATAAACATTTATATACCATTTCCCCTTTCCCTGTCCAACTTCTCTCACCTCTTCCTGCCCCCACTCAAATCATAGTATCTTCTTTATTATTGTTCACACATACACACACACACATACAATACTCCATGTATTGTTGCTCGAATGGGAATGTGTTTAGGGCTGGCCCCTTGGGACTCATCCCTGGGGAAAATTGGTTTTCCTGTAACACCCAATTCTGTGTTTCACCCTCTGTACAGTCCCCGGCCACTGTACCATAGGCTAGTTGGGCAAGGGCCTGGAGATTGAACACAAGACACAGAGACCAGGGTCATTCGTTAGGAGATCAGCTGAATGCCCTTTATTCTAACTTGGGGAAATCCTTAAGTACCTAACTGCTCCACAAGGACCTCCGCCCAGGCAGGTGGGAAATTACCATACCAACAATGGAGTCAATGCCCTACAGCTAGTCACCAGGAGGGGCAGGGGAAGCACAGGAACAAACAGAATGCTTTGTCAGCTGACCAGAAACTGTCCTCGCACCCCAGGAACAAGGGTGTCCCGGGCCCTACATTTTCCCTTTCTTAATAGCCATCAATTGTATGTAGCTCTTAACTAGGGATGGGGCCCTGTGAAAATTTTTACATCTACATGCACATGTCTGTAGGTGAACACAAATAGAGTAGTCCTCATAGGACCTCAGAATTTATGGGGCAAAATCACGGATCACAGTGCTCTGTACGAGCAGGGAACAGGAACTGAATCTCAGAAGGATGAGGCAAGGGAATCTCAAGTGCAAGGCCAGCCTGGGCTACAGAGTGAATTCAAGGCCAGCCTGGGCTATAGAGTGAATTCAAGGCCAGCCTGGGCTATAGAATGAATTCAAGGCCAGCCTGGGCTAGTCACACTTTGTCTAATAATAAAAAGCAAAAAGCAGGAAGGGGCATAGCTCAATGGAAAAGCACTTACTAAGCACACACTGGGCTTTAGTTGGATACCCAGGACCACAAACAGTTAACAATATATATAGCATTATGTTCTGTTTTCAGACTTTTCGCTCATTCTTTGTAGAGCAAACTATTTGTCCTAGATTGTCTTAATACTGCAGGGCCCACAAAGGTGATACATAAAAGCCAGGTAGTCTTGGCAGCCTAATCTCCTTAGCTGCTTGCCACTCTCAGAGATGTATTTGTTTTATTCTATCACTTTTCATTCCTGAAGGGGGCAGTTTTGTGTCCCTATAGACCCCCTTCTCCCATAACTGTGATGTGTGTCTCTCTACCCAGGGCCAGTTATGGGCAGCCTAGAACCTCTGCAGCTCTGATCAGCTTGGAACTATCTACATAGACCAGGCTGACCTGGAATTTGCAGTGGCTTTTCCTCCTTTGCTTTCTGAGTGTTGGGTACAAGTATATAACCACACATGGCTCACCTTCCTTCTTTTTTTTTTTTTTTTTTTTTTGTCTTTGTGTGTTTGTGTATCTGTGTGTGGGTTTGTGCATATGAATGAATGTGGTCCCTAAAGAGAGCAGAAAAGAGCACAAGATTCCCCCACTCCAGAGTTACCAAACTCTGGTCCTCTGCAAAAGCAAATGCTTAACTTTAGCATTTGTTAAATGTTAAAGGAAGAAAAGAAAATTCTAGAGTCAGCTTTTAAAAACATGGAGGGAGACAAACAGTGTCCTGTGTCCCACCCCCAGGCCCCATCCTTGGGGTCTAGCAGGTGTCATTTCCAAACCCTTTTTTCTCACAAAGAAAAAAACAGAAAAAAGACTGATTTAGATACTTCTGTACAAAGATTATTCTTGATAATCCCAGTACTACAGTACTTTATGGAACTCTTCATGTCCAATAGGACGACTTTCATCATCAATAAGATGAAACAGATGTTGGAAGAATAGTGAAACCTTTGGTATGAGAGTTAAGACCAGAAGCAGAATACCCTACTTGAGCTGAAGTGTGGTGGGTCTTTTCTTAGGCTTTTGCTTTTTCTAGCCCTCTCTGCATCCTGCAGCCTCTCAATGATTCCTTTGGCTCCTCACTGCATCTCTCAGTCCCTCATTGTGTCCTTTCTTTGGCCCTTCACTGTTTCAGCATATTAACTTGGAGGAAAACTGAAAACTGATAACAAAACTTGTGAGAATTTGAGGTTCTCAGGTTTATTTCAGGAAAGAGGAGTTCTGCTAAAATAGGACTGTTTCCCTGGAATAGGAAGCATCCAACAAGGAACAGCAGACAAACAGCAGGAGTGGACCTGAGCAGCTCTGGTGGGGAATAGAAAGGCCCAACTGGCAGTGAGAGCCAATGTGACATCATTACTACATCTTAACTACTCAGTTATGTCATAGGCATGTGCAGTCAGCCTTTCATGTGACATCATTACTACATCTTAACTACTCAGTTGTGTCATAGGCATGTGACATCATTACCACATCTTAACTACTCAGTTATGTCATAGGCATGTGAGGTCAGCCTTTCATGGTCTCATTCTGCATTGTTGGCCACAACCAAAGTTAGATCAATATTCCAGACAAAAGCTGCATCTGTATGGAACATATTTTGACTTCTCTTGTCACCTTTCCCTAAACTCTTCAAAGAGGCAACTATTTATATAACATTTGTGTAATATTAGGTATTGAAGTCACCTAGGGATGATTTGAAGTGTTTAAGGATGTGTGTAGGTTATATGCAAATTCTACACCATTTTATAGAAGAGAATCATATTTATAGATACAGGATAGCGAGAGGCTTTTAAAAAAGATTTATTTGGTGTGTATGAGTATCTGTCTACATACATGTGTATATGTGTATCATGTGCATGTCTGGTATCTGAGTGTCTACATACATGTGTATATGTGAACCACCTGCATGCCTGGTGCCTGCAAAGACCAGAAGAGAGTTCTGATACCTTAGAACTGGAGTTGCAGATGGTTGTGAACCACCATGTGGGTACTGAGAACTGAACCCAGATTCCCCAAAAGAGCAACAAATGTAATGGTCTGCTCTGTCCCTTTAAGAGTCAAGCCATGCCCACTCCCCCATTCTCTGAGGCAAGGGGATCTTCAGCTTCTAGCCTGAGTCCCTTCCTTTTCATCTCCCTCTTGAAGAGGCAGCTTCTGTCTCTTCCCACTTCTCCCCTTCCTCCCTTCTCTCTCTCTCTCTCTCTCTCTCTCTCTCTCTCTCTCTCTTTCTCTCTCTCTCTCTCTCTCTCTCCTTCTCCCCTTACCTTCCATAACCCACTAAATAAATATCCAACCTCACTCTGCATGGCATGCCTATCCATGTCTCTGTTTCTTATACCGTGTGGCTCCCTACCCAGGATCAGCCACCTTTGGAGACCTGTGGCATGGTCTCATGGTGTGCCTATCTGTATGTCTCTCTTCGTGGGACTCACTGCCCCTTGTGGCTCACTGCAGCCACTTGGGAACTGGGCCATCCCTGCCTGGGACTGGCTGCTCTCAGACTGGCTGTCCACTGCCACCACTTGGGAACCTGCAGCATTTCTGCTGCAGCAGCCACTCAGGGATCCACAGCATTTTACTTAATTCATTCCAACAAGTGCTCTTAATTGTGGAACCATCTTTCTGTCCCCGCCTGCCTGCTTGTCTGTCTGTCTGTTTTGAGATAGGCTCTTAGGTAGTCTGGACTCTCCCTGAGTTACTAATTCTTGTATTCCCACCTCTAAGATGCTGGAATTACATCTATCACTACATCTAGGAGCAACTTTATTGAATAAACAAATCAATAAATGGCTTTCTAATTAGAATCAGTAAATAAAGCTTTCTCTTTGAGAAACCTCAGTGGTTGATATGAAAGATTACTGATCTCAGAGTTCTTTTGAGTCATTTTGATTTGTGTTTCTCCCATGACTAAGGACATTGCTCAGTTTCTTAAGTTCGTTCCACTGTTTGAGATTCTTCTGGTAAGAGTTCTCTGTTTAGATCTGTACCGCATTCTTTAATTGGATTATATGGTATTTTGATCATCTAGTTTCTTGAGCTCTTTATATATTTTGTAGATCAGCACTCTGTCTAATTTGTGGTTGGTGAAGATCTTTTCCCATTCTGTAGGCTGTCTTTTTGTCTTATTGACTGTATCCTTTGCTTTACAGAAGCTTCTCAGTTTCAGGAGGTCTCAATTGTTTATTGTTACTCCCAAGAGTCTGTGCTACTGGCATTATATTTAGGGAGTGGTCTCTTGTGCCCATTTATTGAAGGCTACTTCTTCCCACTTTCTCTTCTATCAGGTTCAGGGTGGTTGAATTTATACTGAGGTCTTTGATCCATTTGGGCTTGAGTGTTGTGCATAGGAATAGATGTGTATTTGTATTCTTCTACATGTTGACATCCAGTTATGCCAACACCATTTGTTGAAGATGCTTTCTTTTTTCTATTGCATAGTTTTGGCTTCTTTGTCAAAAATCAGGTGTTCATAGGTGTGGATTTATGTCAAGGTCTTCAATTCAATTCCATTGATTCACATGTTTGTTTTTTATGCCAATACCAAGCTGTTTTATTATTGTTGTTGTTATTATTTTAGCTCTGTAGTAGAGTTTGCAGTCAGGAATGGTGATACCTCCAGAAGTTTCTTTATTGTACAGGATTGTTTTAGCTATCCTGGACTTTTTTTGTTTTGTTTTGTTTTTTCATATGAAGTTGAAGATAGTTCTTTTGAGGTCTGTGAAGATTTGTGTTGGGCTTTTGATGGGGATTGCACTGAATCTGTGGATTGCTTTTGGCAAGTTTGTTATTTTTATTATGCTGATCCTACCTATCCAAGAGCCTGAGAGATTTTCCCATTTTCTGATATCTTCAAGACCAAAACACTAATGACAGCCTATGTTGGAGAGGAGGTGGATTAAGGGGAACACTCCTCTACTGTTGGTGGGAATGAAGTCTTGTACAGACATTTTGGAAATCAGCATTATAGTTTCTCAGAAAGTTGGGAATCAATCTACCTCAAGAAAGGATGCTCAATTATACCATAAGGATACTTCCTCAGCTATGTTTATTTATAGCAGCATTATTTGTAATAGCCAGAACCTGGAAACAACCTAGATGCCCCTCAATCAAAGAATGGATGAAGAAAATATGGTGCATTTACACAGTGGAGTATTACTCAGCTATAAAAAACAATGACATAATGAAATTTGCAGGCAACTGGATGGAACTAGAAAAACTCATCCTGAGTGAGATAACCCAAACCCAAAAAGACAAACATGGTATGTACTTACTCATAAGTGAGTACTAGATGTTAAAGCAAAGGACAACCAGACCACAATCCACAGCTCCAGAGAAGCTAGATAACAAGGAGGACTCTAAGAGGGTCACACAGATCGCTCTGGGAAGAGGAAATAGATGAGATCTCCTGGGTAAACTGGGGGTAAGGAGCAGAAAAGAGGAAGAAATGGGCCCTGGGAACATGAGGGAATGGGATGGCCTAGTTGGGGGAGGGATGGAGTGGGAGCGCAATGAAAGAGATTATCTAGATAGAGGGAGCCATTATGGGACTAAGGATAAACCTGGTACTAGGGAAATTTCCAGGAATCCACAAGGATGACCCCAGCTAAGACTCCTAGCAGTAGTGTAAAGGGTGTCTGAACTGGTCTTCCCCTGTAATCACATTGGTGACTAACTGTCATTCATAGAACCTTCCTCTGGTAACTGATGGAAGCAGATGCAGAGATCCACAGCCAAGACTCAGCTCCAGGAGTCCAGATGAAGTGAGGGAGGGGGGATTATATAAGCAAGGGTGGTGGGTCAAGAGCACGATGGGGAAACCCACAAAGACAGCTGACCCGAACTTGTGAGAAATCACTGACTCCAACCTAGGGAGCCTGCATGGGTCTGAACTAGGCCCACTGCATGTGGATGGCAGTTATGTGGCCTGGTCTGTTTGTGGAACCCCTGGCAGTGGGACCAGGATCTATCTCTGGTGCATGAGCTGGCGTTTTGGAGCCCATTCCATATGGTGGGATGCCTTGCTCAGTTGCGGTGCAGGACGGAAAGAGTCTTAGTCCTGTTTCAATTGAATGTGCCAGACTTTCTTGACTCCTAATGAGAGATCATACCCTTTCTAAAGAGTGGTTTGGGGGTGCTGTGGGGGAAGTTGAGGTGGGAGTGAAAGGAGGGTAGGTAGGGGGAACTGTGGTTGGTATGTAAAATGATTTTAAAAAATTTTAATAAAAGATTACTTAGTCAAGACAGAGTAAAGTCTTGGTATTGGCTGACCCTGTTCTGTTTGTTGACAACCTATGAGGAAAGAACTGAAGTGATAAACCTTGCTGTGGGATGGATCCTTTGCTTATAAATACCTGGTTTCTGGAGTCCAAATCAAATTCCCTAGCCTAGGTGATAAATGGATAGCAGTAACATGCTCAAATATCATCTTACCTAGGCATTATAAACACATTACAACAAAGCAGCCCTCTGAGTTGACTCAGGTTCCCAGGAATCCTGCAGTACTTAGAAACATCCTGGTTGTGTCCTGCTGGGTTGAAAAAGACGATCCTAGAAACCTTGTCTCCTCCCCTGTGAGATGCCTTGAAAGCCAGTCATCTTGAAGGATGCTGACATTGCAGACTCTGGTCGATCAGTGCCTTGCTGACCAGCTCAAGAACAAAGAGCCCCAGCTTCAAATTGTTAAACTTGATAATGGTGAAAAAGATACATATTCAACAGAAGCTATACTTTTAATTTATTTATTCATTTTGTGTGCCTGCATGTGCATGTGTACATTTGGAAGTCAGAGGCCACCATGGGTTTGGTCCTTGACTGCTTTCTACCCTTTTGTGCTATGTATCTCTCTCTATCTAGCCTAACCTATTCAGTGAGCCCCAGAGGATCTACCCATCTCTTCTTCAATAGTGCTGGGATTCCAAATGTGTGTCTCCATGCCTGGCTTTTTAAAAATGTGGGTTCTGGGTTTGAACTCAGGTCCTCGTGCTTCTAGAACAACCACTTGTCCAACTGAGCTGTTTCTCTCCATCCCCAGAAATTGTATTTTAATTTTGACTTTGGGTTTTTTCCTAAGATAATGATATACAGTCAAGTCCTTTTGGTGAGGCTGGACAGTACCATCAGCCCCACCATCACAAGGAAAA
The DNA here is from genome assembly GCF_014885135.2 of Alexandromys fortis. Taxonomy (NCBI): domain Eukaryota; kingdom Metazoa; phylum Chordata; class Mammalia; order Rodentia; family Cricetidae; genus Alexandromys; species Alexandromys fortis. The sequence continues at coordinate 26,346 of NW_026067944.1, forward strand.
CAGTCACTACAGTATGCTGAGTTATAAGCACTTGTAAGCCACTAATGTGGGTGCTAGAAATAAAGCTTGGTCTTTGGTCTTTTATAAGAGCACTAAGTGCTCGTAACTGCTGAGCCATTTCTTAACTGCCTACTGTATTTTGAAGCTATTATATTGGGTTGCTTCCTTCTGACAATATCCAACATAGGATATCTTAAATTTATAATAATTTTAATAATGATGAATTTATTAGGATATAGCCCATTTGTTGTAAATGGAGGAGTGTATATTTGATCAGGGTCTCTGGAAATGACCTGGCCTGACACTGTCTGCACAGTGCCTGCTCTCTGTTGACCCACTGTGTGTCCCTATGTTTGGTAGAAACACACAGTGAACAGTGTTTGGTCCCTTGTCATGTTTCAGTTCAGATAACTTGATGCCTCTTGGTAGGAAACCTGGCTGATACATCTCTTGCCACCATTGTGATTCTGTGTCTAGAAACTCCACAGAAACACTGCCTCTTGACAGGCTGAGGACCATCTGTTGACCTCAGTTATCTTACAGAGGAGTGGGGAAGACTCTAGTTATCATTTCAAGAGAAATCCTGGGGTTCTGAGATGCTGCAGTAGTTGATAGGAACAATTAAAAGGAACAGCTTGAACAAATAGCTTAGATAGTTGGTTAATTCTGCCATTCATTCACTAACATTAAGCCTCTGCTCTTTAACAAGCCCCATTCTAAGCAATGGTGGTTTATTTATGTCAGTCTAGATAGGAAACACAATGACAACAGTGAACATACATGTGTACATGCATGTACATATGTAAACAAATGAGGGTGACATCAGAGAGTAATCTGAAATGAATAGGTGTGACAGAGAGAGGCTGAGTGGTCCAGGAATGCATCTTCAAAGAATCACATTTAACTAGGGCCTGGGTTGTAAGGAAAAGCCTCTAGCCGGTGCAGAGGGCTAATGATCCTCCTCACAAGGCTGGGAGAGGTCCAGGAGCATCCTGAGGGAAGGGAAAGTGTAGTTGGTTGGCATCAGGGCAGTTGCATCCTGTCCCAACTGTGTGCTACTGTGCCCTTGCCTGGGCTAACACTTGTGTTTTCTTCTACAGACGACTTTGTAGAAGAAGAGGAGGTGCAGTCCTTCGGTTACAAGAGGTTTGGTGAGTCCTGACAAAGCTTGGTTCCTTTCCCTCACTCGGTATAGAACTCAATAACGGACTCTTAGTGACGGTAACGTAATAGACTTTGACACAGGTAAACATTTGGGACTTCGAAGTCCCATTGTGGTGGAAAATTGAGCTTCTATGTGACAGGTGGATGTACAAGTCTGAGGGTGTGTGGAACAAGAGCTGCATCCAAGCAAAGGGAAGCGATGTGGTATTTATGTGTCTGCTGAATACAGACAGCTCAGCTGCCAATCTATTGGGAAAGGGAAATATGTGGCCAGCAAGGAGCAGAGCCCTTGGAAAGTCCCTCTGCTGTATTCACATCAGTTTCTCTGTGTCTTGCCTGTTCCTAGGTCTTATGCTTATAAATTTAGTATCAGATGAATGGGAGGGAGACTTCTTCCAGGGACCTCACTGTGTGTGTGCACTATGGAAATAGTGGCCTGCAAAGGTATCTGCGTCTGCACTCCTGGAACCTGAATGGTTACATGGCAAAAAAGACAAGCCACTACTGGACCGAAGAGTTTGGAATGGGGAGATTATATTGAGTTACTACTGGGCCTTAACTGCCACAACGTGTCCTTATGATAAAATTTGACACAAGAGAGGTGTGTCCCACTGACTGAAGCAGGATTGGGAGGGTGCTTAAGTCAAGGAATTCTGGTAGCTTCTAGATGCTTAAGAAGGCAAGGAAATGATTTCTTCCCCCAGGGCCTCCAGAGTGAGAACAGTTTATTTGAGGCAGCTGAAGCTGACTTCAGAATTTGACTTCCAGGACTGTAAGAGAAGAAATGTGTGGCCGTCAAGCCTCCTTGTTTGTGTCGTCTGTTACAGAGCCACAGGGAATTACCACTCACCCGCTGTCTCTGCACTGCTGCACTGTGATCTATGCTCTTGTTACAGAGCTTGAGTTTGAGGGTCTCTGCCTCAAGCCATGTCCAGCCACCTGTTCTCAATAAGCCAATTAAAAAGAGTCAAACTAAAAGGAAAAAGGAGAAAAATATCTATTCAGTGTAGCCACTTTGGGGTCAAAAAGATATAGAGAATCCTCAAACCCCTTAAGTCCTCCTCCAGTGTCATGATGTGAGATCAAACTTTAATAGAAGGCCAAGGATATGTGCATCTAAGTAGTTCCAGCTAAAATGTGGTCCCACCCACCTGCCCATTATCCCATGAGCTTCTGTCTCATCCTGTAAGGTGATCTGACAAGTTGTTAGAACCATGTGAAGTCTCTTCCTTCTCCCAGCCTGAGATTCCTGGGTGAATTCCCATTTCTTTGGGCTTCATTATCTTAGTAATCTGATAATTGCATTCAGAGAGACAGACAGACAGGCAGGCTGGCAGAAAGACACAGAGGCACAGTGTGTCCTTAGATATCTTTATTTCTGCCAGGCCTGTTACAGTCCCCCACTTTCTGTTTTAGCACTTCCATCTTAAGGTGGACTGTGTCTATGCCTGCAACAATATAATAAACAAAATGCAAATAGAAACCAAGGTCAGAACATGTTTAGTTAGTGCCAGGTGCCCATGCGTAAGAACCAGTTTTCATGACCTCTTGGCTTTTAGGAGACTGACACAGGCAACTCCATCTTGTCAGTATGATACAGGATTTCTCCGTGAAGCTTAGACTGGTCTCAAACTGAAATCCTGCTTCTGCATCCCAAGTGCTGAGTTTTCACACAAGCTCTGCTTTATCCAGCACAACTTCATTTAGATTTGCCAGAACCGCAAGGGAAGAAATGTGTGATGTGAGCAGTACTCTGTTCCAGCAGCCACAGGGAACTAACATTCACCCCCCCCCCACACACACACACACCTCCTCAGCTCCACATGGACCCAGCTTCTCAGGCTCTTCAGTGTATCTGAAAACCATCAGTAAAGCATTGCTGTTCCAACCACAGTTCAAGGGAATGAAGGGAACAGCTTGTTTTTGTGCCTTGGTCCTAAAAAATAGAGAAGGATGGATGGGGTGGAGGGGGAGAATATGAATATAAAGAGCCTAAATCTACTTCCTATTACTTGAAACATCTTGACTGGACTTTGGTTAAAGTTAACAGTCCCCAGCTGCTTTGGCTCCATAATTGTTGTAGCATTTTTTTTTTTTTTTTCTGTCTGGAACCAACATTTCTGTGTTTCTTTTTGGGGAAAGAAATGGGGCTTTACTATAGTTATTCAGCCACATGAGGCCCATAATTTTCAACTCAGGCTTTGTCAGAGCAACCTGAATCCCAGCTTTCCCTACCTCCTCCGCATAGCAACAGATTTCTGGGTCCATACTGCGTGTTACTCTGATTCCCTTTGGAGAGAGTCACTAAGAAGAATGGTAATGGAATTGAAGATGAAACTGAGAATTACAAAGGGACACAAAAACACATGGACTAGAAAACACTGGAAAATAAATATTGGAATGGCTGTATATTTTGGAAATCAGTAGTCGTGTAAAGAACTGAAAGGTATTTTTAGATGATCTCTTATAACCCAGGCTGTCCTCAAACTTGCCATATAGCCTAGTACATCCTCTTGCCTCAGTTTAACAAGTGTTGGGGTTAACACGTGTCTGCCAACATGGCTGACTGAGGAAACATTTATTTAAAAGCAGTGACCAAATTGGGAGTATACCTGTTGCATACCTGTAATTCTAATAGTTCCCGAGGATGAGCCAGAAGTTCATGGCCTGCCTGGACAGCTTAGTAAGACCTTGCCTCTGTGTATAAAACCTGAAAAAGGTGTGTCAGAGCGCTTGACTAGCAGCGTGAAGACCTGGGTTCATTCCCTCATTCTACAGAATAGATACATTAAATAAACAGCCAAAAATGAAGGTTACAGAATCAAAAGGGTGACACAGAAAACATTCAGTTAATTTTATGACTGCATTATTAGTTCAGTGGGTGGGGAGCTGGTGCAAAAATAAAAATTAGCACATTTTGAAAAAGATTTTAATTTATGGGGCTAAATTATACATGGGGATTGCCAACTGGTGACTCAGAGTCTCCTCATGTAATAATGAACTGATAACTGTCCAGAGAGCATAAACAGAGAAGGAAGAGAATGAATGCTACCAAGCATCTCAGAAAATTAGGCTGATGCAATTCTGAAAACCCTTGGGGTTCCTGAGCCTGGCATGGTGGCACACGTATATTATCCCAGTGCTGGGGAGGTGGAGGCAGGAGAACCAGGAGCTCAAGGTCGTCCTCAGCTACATACTGAGTTTCAGGCCTGTTTCATAAGACCCTATCTCAAAACCCATCAACTAACAAAAGGAAAAGGAAGAGAATTCTGCTGGAGGGAGGCTGGACTGTGTTTCTAAGCAGAGATTCCTTCTTTCACAGGGCTGCAGATGCGGGAGGTGAGATGTAGGTAGAATGAGTTCCTGGTCAAGTGAGTTAACTGGATCTGGGGTTAGAAGATAAGCTCTCTACTTGATTAGTGTCTGGGGATAGGCTCTTACATTAGGTTGAGGTGACCTTTCAACTTCTGTGCCTGGGAAGGGCACCCTTAGCTCAGAACCAAAATGTGGGCCTAACATCACTATCTAGGCCTACTGGGGAGGCCTAGGTGCTTTTATAGGGCCTAGCACTCTGGCCAAATTCTTAAGGTCAGTAGGTTTTCAGCCAGTTCCTGACTCAGAGCCACAGAGCCTATTCCTTCAGGTGTGAGCAAGCCTGAGCATCCCCTTTCCAGTCAGTCGTTGGTGGTCTAAAAAGTAGACGGTGTGTATAGGTGGAACAGTGTGATAGGCCCTGCCCCTGCTGACTCTCCTTACTGGGAATCAGTTGGTGACACTTATGAGCCTCACCATCCACCCTTATTCCATAAGCTGTTGACGCCAGCAAGGTAGAACATCTAACATGCTGGACTTTGGTGCAATGAGCAGGGTCCTAGGTAGAAAGGGGCTGGGTAGGCACTGTGTTGTAAAAACAGGAGCTGTACTATCACCTACTAGAGATTTGGGGCCGCAGACTCTTGGCATTTGTGTATATAGTCACTTCAGAATATCCAAGTGTGAATCCTCATTCCTAAGGAGTTGGGAAAGGTATGACTTGCCTCTAAACATGGCTGTTGTGTTGGCTTTTATCTTTGCAAAAGGAAGCTGAATACTATAGGAGTTATGTTATTGTTTAATTTTAGAGATGTTTTATATATACAAATAGAATAAAAACAACTTGAATTTGACAGGCAGATGAGCCAGGGTTAATTATCCTTAGAACAAAGGGGCCATTGTTAGAGCAAATCATCACTGAGTAGGCTTTTCCTAAGTACTCCATCATAGTTATTCAGAATCATTTGCTGTACAAGGTCAAGGTTATTTATACCATAATATTGGTCATTTTCCAGATTCAGCACAGATTATAATAAGGAAGAAAATGTCTGATCTAGTATATACTATATTAATTTTTTATAGTCATTTATTTTTCATTTAGAGTCTAATTATTACATTTTAGGCTCAACTAGGTCTGTTTTCCTTTATGTATGTCTAAGTCGTTTAACCCCATTCTGAGAGTTCTGAAAGGTGTCTAAAAATGAGACCGGTGAAGCCTGATGATTGTGCCACTAATTTGTTCCACAACATAAACTTTCAACAAGGGGAATCTTTGAAGAGTTAATGAAATGGACATTCTCAGATTTTAATCAGGCTTTGTGGGTCAACATCTCTTGGCCTCAGTCTGCAAAGCTAATTGAGGTGTAACTATGGTTACAACTTGACAGAGGGCCTTTCTTGAGACATGAGGTACCAATCTATTGTTGTGCATATGTGCCTGCATGCGGTGTAAAGTATGGTGTGTGCAGTAGTCATGTGTGTACACAGTCTCATTGTATAGTCCAGGTTGGGGCTCTTCCTGTCTTGGTCTCCTATTTGTGGCATTACAGGAATACATTGTTACTTCTGGGTCTATTTTTATTTTCTTTGCATAGAATATGCTATTTCATCTAAAGATACCTTTTTATTTATTTCATAGTCTCTATTGTTGACCGGGGTTATTTGTCCCACCCGACACTTGTTCTGCCTGATTCCCACAGTTGTTAAGTCCCAAAGAAATCACACAGAGGTCTACATTAGTTAAAAACTGATAGGCATAGTAGCTCAGACTTCTTTTTAACTCTTATAACTTTTATTAGCCCATTATTTCTTGTCTGTGTTAGCCACGTGGCTCTATACCTTATTTGGTGCGGTAGTCACATCTTGCTTCTTCTGTGGCTAGGTCACAACTACAGACTAGGACTTCCTTCTTCCCAGAATTCTCCTGTTCTCATTGACCCGCCTCTACTTCCTGTCTGGTTGAGTCACCTATACTTCCTCCCTGGCAACTGGCCAATCAGCGTTTTATTAAAATACAATTGACAGGGTATAAACCATTGTCCCACAGTACTTTGCCCCTTTTATTTTTTAAGGAACAAGAACTCTGAAACTAATATCTTTTGTTTAGCTTTTCTCTCCATAACAACTTGTAAGCAACATTCTAAACAAAGGAAAATATCCATAGTCCATTTTTTTGGGAATGTGGGCATAGTTTACCAGGCTACTTCCTGTGGTTGGGGCATTGATAATCTTATGGAGATCTAAAGAAAATGTAGAATTATGATTAAGTCTTGACTGGAGTATCCTGTGAGGCTTGATCATCTCAGGCAGCAGTCTTGAATCTGTTCTGAATGTAGAACTCAGACATCGGGGCCATCTGTTCCTACTGGAGATTTCTCAGCTGATCTTCCTTGATCAAACCTGATTTTTCCTAACTCAGAATAAATCCATAGCCTCTCATTTTCTGTGGAAACAAAAGCAAAATCACTTCTCCAAAGTAACATATCTTTTGACTTCAATTTTGGAGTCAAGGCATTTACAAAATATTTATGTTTTATTAATCCAGCAGTATTTATATTTAAATGACTCTTAGCAGCTGTTGTTCCTTCCTCAGCATTCAAGCAATTCAAAGAGACCATAATAACATATAGTATCCAGACTCTCTTGTGTATTTTTCATCTTTATATGGCTTTATTTTAACCTCTATTTCTTTGGTTTTTATTTTTTATTTTTAGCTTTTTTAGACAGGGTTTCTCCATGTATCTTTGGCTGTCCTGGAACTCATTCTGTAAACCAGGCTGTCCTTGAACTCAGAGATCTGCCTGCCTCTGTCCTCCAAGTGCTGGTATTAAAGGTGTGCACCACACCTTGAATTCACAAAGGTCTGCCTGCCTCTGTCTCCCAAGTGTTGGGATTGAACGTGTGTGCCACCACACCCAACTACTCTCGTTCTTTCTTTTTTATTTGAAGGACTTTAACCTTTTCTTTTCTCTCCCAAGCCTGCATATATTTTTAATACACTGTAAACCATTTAGAGGTTTTCGTCTTTGAGTCTCTCTTTACTTACTGTGTATCTCTTTTTCTGACCACATGAGCCTTTAATTTGCTAGGCAATATGGCTAAGATTAAAGCCTCTGCCCGTTCTTTAGCTTTCAGCCTCATGGCGGAGGTATCAGCTGGAACCATGTTTGTTATCACAGCTCTACGGTGTTTTAAGGTGCCTGCTACCACCAAAGAGCATGTAGTCAGCTTTCATCAACACCATTAAGTGTTTCGTGACAGGACCTCTTAAAAGAGCTCCAGGGTTTTGCAGCTAATGCTGAGTCAGGAAGCCTCTCTTAAATGAGAGTGCTTGCTTGCCTCTAGCAAGCAGAGTGTCTACCCAAAAAAGTGCTACTATCAACAAACTGTGCTTTAACTCTATTATTTTATGCCTAGAATTACTTCCCAAGCTCTCAGGCTTTATGTGTTCTGTCCCAACACTCTATTTTAAATAAAAGTCATATATGAAAGGACTGGAGATGCAGTTTAGTGATCGAGAACTTGCCCAAGTGTCATTTGCCAAGTCCTAGAGTTCAGTTCCCAGCACCACCAAACAGTAGTTACAGAAACAAAGAAAATCTTCCCATGACTCTGGAATCCCTTATTATTTCACTGGTGTCTCCCTGGTTGTCATAGATGCAACTCCCCCACCCCCTGCTTCACCAAACCTACTTGGCACCTGTCTGTGTTGGGAGATCAGCAGACTAAAGACATCTTATTGATTGCTTGCAGTGGGTTCATCGTGTTACTTTTGGATGGTGGCCCGATTTGGTTATAGATGTCCATATTGGAATGATGAAGGAACAAGAGCTACATGGTTCGGCCTATGTGAGCAAGGGCGGATTTAAGGTTTATATTGAGTAGTGTGGGCAGCTGGAAACATTTACTGTTTGTGTTTGACAAACCAAACTGGGACAAAATTGCTTTGAGAAGGGGGCATGTTGCATGTTGGGAGGAATGTTATTAATGACTATAAAAAAGAAATCTGGAAAAATCACAAACTGAAATAGTAGCAAAAGTGAAATGGAAAGTAGCTTGCTAAGGAGAACTAGAGGATTTGGTGAAAATAATCCAAAGGAACCAATGAAAATTACTTAGGGTTATAGTCTAAGAGGTGTACAATTGAAGATGACATAAAGAATGTCCTTGAATCATTTTGCTTATCCAAAACTTCATGGGTCTCTTAGAACTATAGTTTCAAAATAAGCTTGGCTTTTCCTTTTCCTAGAAAAATAATTATGAGCTGGGCAGTGATGGTATGCACTCTTAATCTCAGCAGAGGCAGAGACAGGATAGGGAGATCTCTAAGTTCTAGGCCAGCCTAGTCTACAGAACTAGTTCCAGGACAGCCAGGGCTACACAGTGAAACCCTGTCTCAACAACACCAACAACAACAAAAATTCTTTAAGAAGAAAAATAATTTTAGATTGAACTGTTGTTATTATTATTACTATCATTTTTTTTAAGAGCTGAGGTGCTTGCTATATGGTCCAGGCTAACTTTTGAACCCTTGGCTTCAAGGAACCTTCCTGCCTCAGCCACCCACTACAGTCCTCTCAGCAAGAATCCTCTAACAGTTTAGCCCACGAGGTGAATAGCACTTGAAGCACCTGAAGTAGGTACTGAATAGAGAAGCAAGCTGTCACTCTGAATTTCCTCCTCATGTTTGCCATCCCCTCCTTTGAGGCCATCCTCGAAAGGGATAAACTTCAAGTTTGAGCTTCCTTTAGTTAAGAGGTTTATGTAATGAAATATATTATTTCTTTCTTCTCTTTATTTTGGGACAGATTCTTGTTATGGGCCTTAAACTTAGGATCCTCCTTTCCCAGCCTCCACAGTGCTGGGATTCCAGGTGCCCGCCATATCTGGCTTCAGGAACTAGAAAAGCATAGAGCAGGGACTGAAAACATGGCTCAGCAGTTAAGAAGAGTACTTGTTTCTCTTGTAGAGGACCAGGGCTTGGATCCCAGACCCACATAGTGGCTCTCAGCCAGGGATCTAACATCCTCTTCTAACCTTTGTGGGCCCTGTGTGCATATGGTGCACAGATGTGCACACAGGCAAAACACTGTTACATAAAATAAAAATAAGTAACTCTTTAAAAATAAGTATATAAAGGCATAGAGGACCACTTAGACTTCTGGAAGATCACCACAGATATATGCTTGGCTACACACCTGGAAAGACATTGATTGTAAGCACTTGGTAAATTTCTGTTTTCACTTCAAAAATTATGTGTGGTGTGGTGTGGTGTGTGTGTGTGTGTGTGTATGTGTGTGTGTGTGTTCCTGGGGCTTGACTCTAAGGCCTATCTTGTGCTAGGCCCTGTCATCAGCCACACTTCCAGTCCAGTGCAAAGTGCTCCTCTAGGTTTTGACAAGAGGACACTGAACTCTCTTTGTAAAGCTACTCAGAATGGACACTTGGCTGCTTGGCCTGTTTCTCCACATCTGAGACTCTTCAAGAAGCTTGGATTCATTTTTGAATTTGTAGAGGGTGTTGTGTGACACAAGCTCCCCTGACCCTACCCCCATTCCATTCCTGGAGTGATTAGCTGGGCAGTGATGGGAATGCCAGGAATCCAGGAAAGTCCTTGTTTCCTGTGGGGAGCATCTAAATGAGCCCAGCATGAGGCTGTCCTTTCAGAGGCACCACTCCCAAGCATCTCTGAGTGGGAAGGGGACCCCGGAGGAGAAAAGCTAACCATGGGAGATAAGCAGAGAGCAAGGGAACAAGGTTTGCCTTGGTGCTCTTTGAAGGGCTGCTTTGAAATGTTCAAAGCCTTTTGCAACACTTAGTGGGAGGGGTTATTGGTTCATGTTTCTGATTTTATAAGAATTTGGTGTTAGCTGGCATGTGGAGAAGAGGACGCCAAGTAGGTTTTCAGACTGAACTGCCTGGAAGGGAAGGGCTCTCAGGCAGGCAGTGGGGTTCCTAAAACTCGAGGAGTTTCCTGGCTGTTGCTTTTTTTTTTTTAAATAATTTGAGGCGATTTCATATTTTTTGTACCATCAATGGTATTCACAGCCTCATTTGCCAACAGAATGTACCCCAGTACCTCCCCACTTCTCTCTTACAGAGTATTCATTGGTCAGGCAAGATCCCTGCCAAGCATTTTTTTTTTTAACAAGTAAATGTTGGTCAGTGCATTTCCATGTGATTAAGGCATTGGATTTTCTTTTTCTTACTTTCTTTTTTAATCATTTTCATATGAAAGAAAGGGTTGCATAGCCTCTCTTGAATCTCTTCTGTATGTCATGCAATTTCAACTCTTTCATTCATTTAATTCTCCCCAGTATCCTTCAAGAGGTTACTTGGGGTTTATAAAGGAGGGACTGAAGCTCGTGGGTCAAGTGTGACCCAGACTGTAGCTCAGTGGTAGAGAGTATGCACTTAGCATAAAGGAGGCCCTGGGTTCAGTGAATCCAAAGAATCACAAGGAATCCCAAAAGGAAAGGCAGCGTTTGAACTCAGAACCCCATCTTCCTTCCACTGACACCTGAACTGACATGACAGAACTGAGGTGACACCTGAACTCAGACACTTCAAGATTCACTGAGCACCCCAAGATTCTGGGGATAAGTGATAATGGTATGTGCATGTGGACTCAGCCACCCTTTACAGATGGTTTTCTATGTTGTAGTGTCATTGTATATGGAGTAGTGGCCCTGAAGTTTCCAGTTTCAGCCTCAGCCTCACACAATGCTCCCACCCCCACTTTTGTTCATGGATAAATCACAGGGAGTGTAGAGAAGAGGAGGAATAATTATTTGTTTTTTCAACAATTAGGTCAAAGTTGAACATGGCTTGTTTTTATTTTTTTGAAAAATTAGAGAGAAAACATCTTCTCAACTTTTTTTTTTTTTTTTTTTTTTTTTTTTAACCAAGAAAGCATGAAGATATTAGGTTGTTTCCAGCATTTGGTTGTGGGGGCGGGATGGGAAAGAGTTGTTCTGTAGGTAGTGACTAAGCAAATTAAAATGGAAAACTCTGGAACTTTCCTTTTAAAGCTGATCGTTTGGAGGTCTCTTGAGGAAAGAGTGCTGTCTTGAACTGAGGATTTGAGAGTAGACCACAGAGCTTTCAGTGTACCAAAGTGACTCTCTCTGTCACTTTTCCCTGGTGTCTTTGAGGTAAGGAAGCCAGGCTTTAGAGCAGAGAAACCTTCTCCACCTGCTGGCTCTGCCCTCCTCCTTCCTTTAAGGCTTTGCGGAAACATGAAATACCATGAAACTGCTCTCTTGTCCTGTGCTTTTTGAGAAAGGTGGTGTGCCAACAGATCTGAGCAGCTCCCTTGAAGCTTGGGAAGAGCATCTCAGCTAAGACCCAGCACGGGATGGAGCCCGACTGACTGCAGTTTCTAACCTACCAGGAAGCAGAGATCGGCTTGAATGAGTTAGCCCCTCTGTTGCACCACATCCTCTGTGGTGACACTAAGAACAATATCTTGTGTTAGAAAGACCTGTGGAAATGGTCAGAATGTCACTGCTGCAGTTCTAGTGGGTGAGGAAGTCATTGTTTCTGTGTTTCTTCTGGGGAGCATAGAAACTGTCCTGGAAAGGCCTGAGCATGCTTCCCCTTAGGTATCTCACTGCTCTGCAGAATCACCATCCTGAATTAGGTAGAACAAAGGTTGTGTTTAGCTTGAGCTAATCTGTGGGATGGAATACAGGGTGAGGGATTAAAATCCTCTGGCCACTGTTAGTTATAACTGTAACTAAATATGATCATCATATTGAGAACTTAATACCACACCACAGTGATCATTATAGAACAATTTCATTATAAGTGGGTACTTTATAATTTTTTTCTACTTGTAAAATTATCTTTGTTTTTAAGACAGTGTTTCATAAAGCCCAGGCTAGCTTTAGGCTCTCTAGGTAGCTGAAGATGGCCTTGAACTCATGATTCTTCTGCCTGTATGTCCTTAGTGCTGGGGTCACAGGGGACTGTACCAACAATACCAGCAAAAGATCATGTTTTATATAGTGCAGTGAAAAATTCAGTTTATTCAAAAATAATTACAAATTGACTTGGAAATTTAATTTTTTCTAGAAATGATTCTAGAAGGTGTCAAACTCTCAAAACACAAGTGTTATATGTAAGAAGAGAAACCTTAAAAACAAGAGTCAGGTGATGGTGGAGCAAATCATTGAATTAATGTTATTTTGTTTTCAGGAACTTGATATTGTCTGTTATTTTAAGCAGATTTTTTAAGGAACATTTTTTTTTCAGAAGAGGAACTTACAAAATCCTAAATATCAGTGGTTACAACTCTTACCACATGAAATATTATGAAATTGTCCTCCAGAGTCATCCCTTTCTACCCCTTCTGATGCTTTGTTTTGATCCTTTATAGGTATGAATACTAGCATTTGGCCCGGGTTGATATAAACTTCTCTTTTTCACTTGAATAGTTATTTCTCATGAGCACGAATGTTTTCATTGCTCTTGATTGAAGGATCAATTCTTTCATGTGCTTTAGAGGATGGAAGACTCTGGGCTTGTCAGGAAAGTGAGAGACTCCAAAGTCTATAAAAGTTCTGGCAGAAACTCTGGCTGCACTGGAACGTGCAGAGCTTGGAGACGTCTTGTATTGGAGATCTCTAACATTGGAGATGATCTTTCTAAGCTGTTCTTTTTGTTCAATGGAAGCAAAGTCATTGCTGCTGTTTTATTTTCATTGACTTTTATTTCTTTTGGTATGGGGGGGGTAGTGTTATGCCCAGATCACAGAGTCCCCTCAAAACCAACTAGGAAACCGAGTCCTGTATATAAAAGCCATGAGCCTTTATTCTTACACAAGCTTGCAAACTTGTCTTTTCATGTGTCCAAGGTATTGGAGTGATCAGAGAGCCCCAAGCTCAGTTGGGGTTGGGTTTTTTGTGGTAGCAAAGGTAGGGGTTAGGGATTTCTAAGGTTCAGGACCCCTGATTGGCTGACATTTGTCTAGAGGTGTCCTGGTGAAAAGCCATGGGTGTGTGCTGGCAGGTGATCCTATCTACAATATTTGGAATATTAGAAATTTTCTTTGGATGATCTGCTCCTGGGTGGTTCCTGGGTAGTCTCAATTTATGGTATTTCTTGCAACCAGGTATTGCCTTAGGGAAAACTACTGAGACTCAGGCCTCTATTAAGCTTATCATGGCTGGGTCATATATATGCAGTTGCACATGTCAGAGTGTGTGTGTGTGTGTGTGTGTTTGTGTGTGTGTGTGCCTGCACATGCACGTACACATGCCTGGCTATCAGATACCACCATTGGGGCTGCGGAGATGGTTCAGAGGTTAGAAGCACTAACTGCCCTTTCAGAGGACCTGAGTTCAATTCCCAACACCCACACAGTTGCAGGGGACCAGAAACCCTCACACAGACATATATGTAGGCAAAACACCAGTGCACATAAAAAATAAATTGTTAAAAAGATAGCCACCATCTTTTTATTTTAAGATATATTTAATTATGTGTATGTGTCTGAGTACAGATATATGCACATGCATGCAGGAGCCAGTGAAGGCCAGAGACATCTGATGCCCCTGGAGTTGGAGTTACAGCCAGGTGTGAGCTGCCCAACTCGGGTTCTAGGAACAGAACTCCTGTCCTCTGCAAGAGCAGTATGTGCTCTTAACCACTGAGCCATCTCTCCAACCCCTCCCTCAACCCCCTTTATTTTTCACAGAGTCTTTAGCTGGCCTGGGATTCATAAAGTGGGCTACGTGTGCTGGCCAGGTAGCTCCAGGGATCTGTCTGTTTCACTGACACCGGAACTCCACACACCTGTCACTGTGCCTGGCTTTTTATATAGGTTCTAGAAATTGGACTCGAGGCCTCATGTATTTTGTGGCATGCATTTTATAGCACCATCTTTCTAGTTGCTGATATCTCTCTTTTCGTATTCATTTGATGAATAATATTAGATAAACTTGTGTTTAACAAATACGTAATTTTGTTAAATTGTTTATGCAGGTAACTGAGGGGAAGCATAAACACTTAGAATTCTGGTGTATATTCACTGAGCACTTTCCATGTGCTGTAAACTGGGTGCAAAGATATAGAAAACGAAGTTCTGCCTCTTTAACTGTCCAACACTTAGAATTTCCCCTGTCTAGATGGAGAGATGGCTCAGTGGTTAAGAACTCTGACTGCTCTCCCAGAGGACTCAGTTTCAATTCCCAATGCCCACATGGTGGTTCAAAACTGTCTATGATTCCAGTTTCGTGGATCCAGTGATTTTTTTGACTTCTAAAGGCACCAGGTAGCATGTAGTACACAAACATACTTGCAAGCAAACATTATATACATAAAAAGAATTCCCTTTGCCTCTATTTCTCAGTAAGTAAAATTAAAAAAAAAAATTCACAGAAACAAAATTCTTTCTTTTCTTTTCTTTCTTTCTTTCTTTCTTTCTTGACAGGGTCTCGCTCAGTGGCACTAGCCAGGCTGGAACTTTCTATGTAAGCCATATTAGCCTTAAACTCATAGAGCTCTGCCTGTTTCTACCTTCCTGGTGCTGAGATTAAAGGCATGCTCCAGGGACTGGAAAGATGGCTCAGTGGTTAAGTGACTGCTCTTCCAGAGGATCTGAATTCTGTTTCATGGCTGTTCACAACTGTCTACAGCTCCAGTTTCAGGGATCCGAAACCCTCATACCAATGCACATTTAAAAAGTTAAAAAAAAAAAGGCATGCTGCACTGAAGGTGTAAGTCACGAACAATGCCACACCAGTTTGGAGTTATGATTAATAGGGTGGTATTTATTTAAAGGGGAAAAAACTTACAGATGACTGTCCCAGAACCAGCCCTCTGTGCAACCAGGAAGGGAGTCTAGTCACCTGCGGAGCAGGAAGTGAAGAGAGTGAGTGGAGGAAGTAGCCATTTTTTTAAAGGGAGAGAAACCACGCCCCAATGGGCTGGTATCTCAGTAGCTATTGGTTGGAGGGGTGGAAGGACCTCCCGCAACACCTCCCCCTTTTGTTTAAGTAAGAGAGTTCTAAACCTACTACAAAATTATTTTTTTTAAATATTTATTTATTTATTATACAATATTCTGTCTGTGTGTATGTCTGCAGGCCAGAAGAGGGCACCAGATCTCATTACAGATGGTTGTGAGCCACTATGTGGTTGCTGGGAATTGAACTCAGGACCTTTGGAAGAAAAGCCAATGCTCTTAACCACTGAGCCATCTCTCTAGCCCCCTACTACGAAATTATATACAATAAGTACAAATATCCTATTCTAACTAGCTTAGGTCTTGTATAATAAATAACTTGGCCAAGTCGTGAGAGAAAAGTAACTACATTTATATAGTCTTCAACCCCATCAAAGATCTGAGGAGGGAAATAATGTTACCTGTGTAATTAGGAAGTTCAGTAAAACAACTTCCAAACCATGCAACAAATCACAGAGACAACTAGCTACCTGGGCAATCACCCAAAGTCATGTTTGCAGCGTTGAAGCAACCAACTTTGGCTAAGGCCTAACATAACTGACATACCATTTTCAAAGGCAAGCAACTTTTCAAAACTATCTTACCCTGTCTTGGCAGGATATGACAGTCCTGTTTTAT
>NW_026067944.1:43760-64288 GCF_014885135.2 Alexandromys fortis
TTTACTTGATAACTGTTTTGTTATATGTAATTTTGCTCCATTAAAGTTAAAGCCTTCTTTTTTTGTTTAAACAGAAAAAGGGGAAGTGATATGGGAGTGTCATATATCAATCTGTTGATTTCATTGGTTAATTAAATAAAGAAACTGCTTGCCCTGATAGGTTAAAACATAGGTGGGAGGAGTAAACAGGAGGAAGAGGAAGTGAGGTAAGACTCCTCAGACAGATGCGAGACAGCTCTGCTCTCTGGAGCAGAGGCCATGCTTCGCTCTCCCAGACACATGCGATGAAGCTCTGACCCAGGATGGACCGAGGCTAGAATCTTCCCGGTAAGCGCACCTTGGGGTGCTTACACGAATTATTAGAAATGGGCTAGTCCAGGTGCAAGAGTTAGCCAAGAAGAGTCTAGATATAATGGGCAAGCAGTGTTTAAAAGAATACAATTTGTGTGTTGTTATTTCGGGCATGAGCTAGCAGGCGGCCAGGGTGCTGGGGATGAAGCCCCGCTGCTCGTATTTCAACACTCCACAGGCACAAATCTTTTTGCTTTAATTTACATCTTCAGCTGAATATGGTGTTCCATGCCTGTAATCCCAGCACACAGGTGGTAGAGACAGGAGGATTGTGAGTTTCAGGTTAACTTGGCTACATAGTACGTCTCTATCTCAAAAGAATAAAACAAAGAAAATAGCCAATAATGGTCTTCAGAGTCTCCCCCAGAGGGAATCTAATTATGTGGAGAGTTGGGAGCTGCCATTTCGTGTTAGAAGTTATAGGAACAGGAGCCAGAGGCTCACATACATACTCTACAATTGGGGTTTGGGGGCAAAGTAAGAGAGGGCTGAGGGCAAAGTAAGAGAGGGCTGAAGTGAATCCACCCCGCCCAGGGAAAAAGGGACTGACATTTGTGGGCATGCTTTTGAAGGGCTCTTTTCTTGGGAAACATCTGCGCTTACTGAAACATGAAAGCGGGCAAGACTCCAGGGGACAGTTCAGTGTGGAAATGATGTGATGTTTATTAACCATCCATAATATGTCATGCATCAGACACAAAAGAAGGAAGGCATGGCATTTTGCCTCTAGGAATTTCACATTTAATAAAAATAGGTTTGAAAATGTGGTGCATTTGTATAAAAGAAAACTATCACCCACCCTACAAATTATCCCTTCCCTCCCATAGAACCCCAGAATGCACAATAGGGGGTATCACACGCCAGATGAATCATCTCCCCCTTCTGCCATTGAGGCTTCATCTGTACAGGGGAAGAGAACATGGAGACCTTGTCCTCTGCCCCATGGCTAACTTTGGAGATGAGGTGTGAGAATCTGTTTGGTGTAAGTCTGTGAAAGAAGGTTGAAAGGAAATTGGTCTCCCTATGCTGTGCACACCACAGCCACAACTATCACGAAATTGCTGCCATGAGGGTCCACAGATGTGTTCATAAAGCAAGTCACAAGTTGGGTAGGAAAAGAACTTGGTTCAGAGACCCTTGCTATTGGTGAAGCCTAAAAAGGACTACATTTATTTTTTATTGTGTGCATTGTAGGGGAGGTAAGCCATGGTGCATGTGTAAGAAGGCAGCATGGGGGGTGATTTGGCTCTTCCATTAAGTTGTCCTAAATTGAACTCAGACTGTCAGGCTTGGCAGCAAGCACTTTACCTACAGAGCTGTCTAGACTTAAAGTGTACCTCTGTAAACACTGAAGCCCACAAATAAGGATTTCAGAAGGCTTTAGGGACCTCAAGGAAGTAAATTGACACTACTAAGTCTTAGTGTTCTTGCTATGGAGTGAGAGTTAGCAGGTCAAAGTAGCAGGGGCATTGTGAGGATTAATTAATGCCAATGAAGAACTTGACTCAATGTCTGGTCCTTAAAAGGGATTCCATTGATGCTCTTTATTGGTCAAAAGAGGAAAGAGAAGTAAATTTAAGGAAAAAAAAAAATAGGCAAGCACTCTTCAACTGAGCCACACGCCCCACTTAAAAAATTCCATAAGGTATTCAGGTGGTGGTGGCTCAGGCCTTTAATCCCTGTACGTGGGAGGCAGAGGCAGACGGATCGCAGTGAGTTTGTGGCTAACTTGATCTACAGAGCTAGTTCCAGAACAGCCAGAGCTATATCACAGAGAAACCCTGTCTTGAAAAACAAAATGAAAAAATTTTGTTAAGGCTTAACAAAGCTCATGATCTGCTGGGCCTCTTTTTGAAAGCATTTATGTTGGACTGAGATCATGTTTGACATCGGGGCAGACAGATTCCAGTACTGGCAATCAGTGAGACCCAGCATACTGGTTCCAGGAAAAGTGACAAGCATTAGTTATGTCTGTGAAAGGAGAAGGAAAACTCCTAGGAAAGTGGGCAGAGGGATAGAGACAAAGGAACTAGAAACTGCTCAGTAGATACTAGATAGCTCCAGATGAGGTCGGCCTCTTCTGAAAGACCAAAGGTCCTTTGGATTCAAAACAGGACTTGATTTTATTGTTTGCTTAAGCTTGATTAAAATAAATAAGCCTTCCTTCCCTGGAAGGTACAAGGCTTCAAGTTTGGTCCTCACCATCTTAAAAGAGAAAAGTCCCAGTTTTGAAGTACAGATACACTAATCAGCATTAAAAATGGTGAGGGTTTCCTGTCACCTGTAATTCAGCATGAGCTATTCCATCACATTGCTTTTCTTTTCTTCTTTTATGAAATCAGTAAAGATATCATTGAGAGACTAATGTTTCAGGAAGATGGAAAATTCAAGTAGCTTCCCATTAGAATGACCATGATCCAGAAACATTTTCAGTTGCAGGGCAGACTCGTAGGCAGGACCACGTCCAGCAACCTTCCCAACATTACCTGTTTTACTTAGGCATGTTTCCAGCCTAAGTAAGTGGAGCTTTATCTTCACAGGGGCTTGAGAGTAAATATGAACATAGAAGAAGCTTCTGTTATACTATTCTCCACAGTGACAAAGGTACCTAGAGCCTAGCTTTAGAGAGATGAGAATTAAATGAGCTTCCCTAGGTCTTGGTGAGGAGCCTTCCCAGCTAAAAATTAATTATCTTGTGCACAAATCTTTGGCTTGGTGAGAGATTGTGTTAGAGAATACACAGGAGAATGTACCTTCTGGTTTTCATGTAGGGTCCTTGTAATGGATTAATAAAAACTTCTGCAGGATCCCTGATGGCAGCAGGCAGCAGAAATGCTGCAGGTCCCCAAGATATAAAAGGCAGCATCCCATGTGATGGCAGGCAGGGAGCAGCAGGTCCCAAGAGCAGCCAGTCCCAGGTGGCAGTGGGTGAGAGACAGATGGATAGGCACACCATCAGAGTGAGGCTGGATATTTATTTAGTGGTTATGGAAGGGAAGGGAGAAGGAGAGAAGAACAGAGAGGCAGAGAGAGAAAAAGAGAGGAGAGGAGAGGAGAGGAGAGGAGAGGAGAGGAGAGGAGAGGAGAGGAGAGGAGAGGAGAGGAGAGGAGAGGGAGACTGAAGTTGCCTCTCTGAGAGGGAGCCAGAAAAGAGATAGAGAGACTAAGGCTGCAAGCAGGAAGGAAGACCTGCCTGCCTCAGCAGATGGGGGAGGGAGTGGGTGTGGCTTGTCTCTTAAAGAGACAGAACAATCATTACAGTCCTAGATGGATTTTTAAGGCATATGACTATTTATTTTAATGTACCAGTGAAATGGCTCAGTAGTAAAGACACTTGCCAGCTAGCCTAGTGATCTGTGACCCTAGGAGCCAACATGGTGGAAGGAGAGAACCCACGTGTTGTCCTCTGGTCTCCACATGCATGTAATATCATGTACCTCCCCAAAACACACACAAATAAATGTTTATAATTAAAAATTAATGACTTTTAGGGGGACTGAAGCAACAAGGGCTTTGGGCACACCAAGCACACTCTACTACTCATCTACACCAGCAACTTTTATAGCAGCAAGGTCAACATCACTGTGCTATGGTGTGAAGACTAGGGGAAACATTAGTGAATAGTTAGAATCTGAACTGAAGAGGTTGGAAGAAAGCAAGAGAGAGGTAGGACTGTCTCAGGGAAGGGACATAAACTCTAGAAAGTCCCCCAAAAGTCGGGCCAGAATGAAACCATGTGACTGGCATCACTGAGCAGGTAAGTATGCTGGGCTTTATATCTGTGAGTTTGACATCCCAGTTCAATCGGTGTGGATAGAAAAATGTTAGAAAGAAATAGCATCTGTCCCGATCTTGGACAAATGGATCCTTTCTCCGGATCATAGAAGTATTTATCATATCAGTTATCGCAAATGATCCTAGAGATGGTTCATAGTGTGGGGAAGGAGGTACCTAGGTTATAGTATAAACATGTCCCAGTTTTGTATGAATGATTTGAATATCTGTAGACTTTAGTATCTTCAGGGTGCCATGGAGCCCAGTACCCATGATCATAGAAGGGCAACTAACCTATCTTCATAGGAAAAAGCCTGGGGTCTATATATGAAAGGGAAATATACATACCCATCTCCTGGTCAACATCATATGATAACATGGAGCACTGCACTTATTAGGCACCCACTGTGTACTAGGTGCTCTGTAGTTTAAAATAATAAATTTATTCTAAAAAAAATAAGCCAACTAAGTTCAGAAAATTCAGGTTATTCATATGAAACAATTTAGTTTGTTGGTGGAAGTCTAGAGTGAAGATGAATCCAGACAAGAGAAAATCAGAAAAGGGAAAGGAAGGGCTACTAGTTAAGCCCAAGAAGGCAGGAGTTATCTCAGGCAGCCTTCAGGGATGGAGCTGAAGACCCCAGATAGGGGCCAGTGTGGGGACTGAGAAAATGGACATAAGGATTTTGATTCCATTACATCCAATTAAGAAGACTGATCTCGGAAGGGGTTTTTAGGGAATGATCTCTGGCAGAGAAGTTTAGATCATCAGATGTGGAGGAGCTGGTGGGGACACAGCACTTTAACTGTCAGCAGCAAATAAGTTGGTGATGGATGTGTGACAGCAGGAACAAAGTGGCAGAGAGATGGAAGATGACATCTGCAGGGCCTGTGACTCGGTGTCCACCATGTCACCATGTCCTCCGAGACCCCAGATCTCTGGCCTGCACTGTGAGCTGTTTGCTACCTGTTGGTGAAACACAATGGTGGACAGCATCCACCCTTCACTTCGCTGAGATGACTGCTCTCCTCCCACCTATGCTTTATTGCTTGATTTTAATCTACATCTTTCTGTTTGTTTGAAGTTGCCATATGTATCTTAAGTGTATTAATTTACAGTTGGGAACATACAAGAAATAGTTTTCATTTACTTTTTGGTGGTGCTGGAGACCTCACACATACTGAACCAAGTAATGTATCACTTAGCGACACCCCAAGTACCCACTTCCAGTTAAGCTGCTGAAATAAATTGCTCTGTGGAAGAGTGACACTGAAGGCGGCTTTAAGTTGGAGGCTCATTTTGGTACCCACATCTGAGGAAGAGGATGTGGTAAAGGAGCTTTGCTAGCCAGTGGGGATGGCGGGAGCAAGGGAGTACTTTAAGTTTGAACCTGGCTTCTGCAGGCCTTGGACCCTTTCCTCATTCTCCCAGATTTGATTCTTTGTTTGTTGCTTGGGTGAGGGCTACATCTGAGGTAGTCAGTATGGACAGGGAGAAACCGAGAGGGAGTAACTGTGCTTTGTTCTGCCTTCTGACATTAAAGAGGCTTCGAGATCTAGTCATCTGTCACATTACCAACCTTGTGGTCCCACAAACCTGAGCACAGAAGCTATGTGGGAGCCTCAGATAATAGTGCAAGTCTTTGTCATTTTATAAATTATACAGAGAAATTTAGATTCCTTGTCATTCAGTTCCATTAAGTATACTCAGATTTAGGCAGTCATTTCCATAAATCATTCAGAATATTTTTGAGTTTAGCACCACACTCCCCTCATTTGGGACCACTGAACTGATTTCTGACTCAGTAAATTTGCTTGTTTGGGCATTTCATAGACATGCAATCCTATAATTTGTTGTCTTTGTGTCTGGCCTATTTCACGTAGTTCATTGTCTTTAAGGTTCATTCATGCTGTAGTATATATGATAAGTTCATTCTGTTTTGTATTACTAAGTAACATTCTACTCTGTAGATATACCACATTTCATTTATTATCATCTCAGAGATTCATGGATTGTTGCTCCTCTTAACTGTTATGAATAATATAGACACTTGCATATATGTTTCTGTGTAAATTCCATGTTTTCGTTTCTCTTGGGTAGGTACCTTAGAGTGGAGTTTCTGTATTGTATAATAACTGTGTTTCACTCCTGAAGAAATTCCAAAATATTTCAGAATGGGCACAATGCTTTGTTTTTAAATTGTGTGACTCATTCTCTTTACCCCAAAAGGGCTAGGGTGAGTCTAACTTGTTATTTTGTATAGAGATGATGTGAGTTAACTAAAACAGAATACAATGGAAATGTGTGTGTGTGTGTGTGTGTGTGTGTGTGTGTGTGCATACCCACAGAAGCCAAAGGAGAGCCTTAGAGTTAGAGTTATAGGCAGTTGTGAGCCACCCAACATGGGCACTGATAATTGAACTCTGGTCTTCTAGAAGAGCAGCAAGTGCTGAGCCATCTCTTCAGCCCAACACTTCAATTTTGGTTTTTTATATTTAATTTCTTTTTTAAAATTGATTTTTATTGAGCTCTACATTTTTCTCTGCTCTCCTCCCTGCCTTTCTTCTCCCCTTGAACCCTTTCCCAAGGTTCCCATGCTCCCAATTACTCAGAAGATCTTGTCTTTTTCTACTTCCCATGTAGATTAGATCTATGTATGTCTCTCTTAGAGTCCTCATTGTTGTCTAAGTTCTCTGGGATTGTGATTTGTGGGATGGTTTTCCTTGCTTTATGTTTAAAAACCACCTATAAGTGAATACATGTGATAATTGTCTTTCTGTGTCTGGGTTAACTCACTCAAAACGATGTTTTTTAGCTCCATCCATTTTCCTGCAAAATTCAAGATGTTGTTATTTTTTTCTGCTGTGTAGTACTCCGTTGTGTCAATGTACCACATTTTCCTTTTCCATTCTTCGGTCCAGGGGCATTTAGGTTGTTTCTAGGTTCTGGCTATGACAAACAATGATCAACTTGGCTTCATCCCATCAACTTATATGGAAAAGCAAAACACCCAG
Organism: Alexandromys fortis; assembly: GCF_014885135.2. Classification (NCBI taxonomy): domain Eukaryota; kingdom Metazoa; phylum Chordata; class Mammalia; order Rodentia; family Cricetidae; genus Alexandromys; species Alexandromys fortis. Next base: position 50,901 of record NW_026067944.1, read on the forward strand.
GATAGCCAAAACAAGCCTGTACAATAAAAGAACTTCTGGAGGCATCACAATCCCTAACTTCACACTCTGCTACAGAGCTACAGTACTGCCTGGTTCTGACATAAAAAACAGACAGGAGGACCAATGGAACCGAATAGAAGACCTGGATCTAAGTCCACACACCTTTGAACACCTGATTTTTCACAAAGAAGCAAAAAATATCAAATGGAGAAAAGAAAGTATATATAACAATGGTGCTGGCATAACTGGACATCAACATGTAGAAGAATCAAAATAGACCCATATCTATCACCATGCACAAAACTCAAGTCCAAATGCATCAAAGACCGCAACATAAAGCCAGCTACACTGAACCTTATAGAAGAGAAAGTGGAAAGTACACTTGAACGCATTGGCACAGGAGACCACTTTCTAAATATAAACCTATCAGCACAGACTATGAGAACAACAATTAATAAATGGGACCTCTTGAAACTGAAAAGCTTCTGTAAAGCAAAAGACACTGTCAACAAAACAAATGACAGCCTACAGAATGGAAAAAGATCTTTACTAACCCCACATCAGACAGAGGCTGATCTCCAAAATATACAAAGAACTCGAGAAATTGGTCATCAAAAGAACAAATAATCCAATAAGAAAAATGGAGCACAGACTTAAACAGAGAGCTCTCAACAGAGGAATCTAAAATGGCTGAAAGACACTTAAGGAAATGTTCAACATCCTTAGTCATCAGAAAAAATGCAAATCAAAACAACTCTGAGATTCCATGTTATACCTGTAAGAATGGCCAAGTTCAAAAACACTGATGACAACTTAAGATGAGGTTGTAGGTTAAAGAGAACACTCCTGCATTGCTGGTGGGAATGCAAGCTGGTACAGCTCCTTTGGATGTCAGTGTGGTGGTTTCTCAAAAAATTAGGAAACAACCTTCCTCAAGACCTAGTAATATATATACTCAGTTGTGCCACAAGGACATGTACTCAACACTTCAATTTTGAACTACTGGAAAAGAAAAAAAATCAGTTAATATAAAATATTTTTTTGCAAGCTCAAGATAATTGTCAACATATTTTTTTAATCACTGAAGAAAGGCTACGAATCTGTTCCCTGAATGAGAATCAAAAGAATGTAAGGTGAGGTGCTAAGGATCTTGGCTGCTCTTCTAGAACTCCTGAGGTCAACTCCTAGCACCTAATATGGCAGCTCACAACTGCCTATAATAGAATCTGATTTCATCTGCTGCTGTGCAGACAAAGCACCTGTGCACATAACATACAAAATTAAATTATTCTTGTGGGGGAAGTAACCTTTTAAAACAAATGGAATGCTGATTGGTCTTACAGTGGCCTTGGTTATCTCCCAAGCCCTTTTTTCATTCAGCCCACTCACCACCTAGTCAGGGTTTCTATTGCTGTGATAAATGCCATGACAAGAAGGAACAGATTTATTCTGGCTCACAACTCTCTAAAATAGTTATCATCAAAGGACACCAGGGAAGGAACACAAGACAGGAATCTGGAGGCAGGAACTGATGCTGAGGCCATGGACAGGAGCTGCTTACTGGCTTGTCCCTTATGGCTTGCTCAACCTGCTTTCTTATAGCACCTAGGACCCAGCTCAGGGATGGCACCACCACAGAAAAGAGTCTTTCCACATCAGGTGTCAACCAAGTAAATGCACCACAGGCTTCTCTCTAAGCCAGTCTTATGACATTTTCTCAATTGAGTTCCTTCTTCCAAAATGACTCCAGCTTTTGTCAAGTTGACATAAAACTAGCTAGCACACCAGCCAAGTAGAATTAGAAGTTTCATCAAATAGAAATATGCCTAGCAAGATGGCAAAGCAAGGTCCTGTGATGCTTAAATACAGTTCTTCATGGGTTCTTTCCCTTTGATATCCTGTGTATCTGTTATGGTAAAATGCAGGTCCCCGAGTGGCGGCAGTGGGCAATGGGCAGTGGGCCACAAGACCACTGCAGGCCATGAGGGCAGCCAGTCTCAGGCAGGGAGCTCCATGGCGGTGGGTGAGACACAGAGACCTATTAGGTATGCCATGCAGAGTGAGATTGGATATTTATTTAGTGGGTTATGGAAGATAAGGGAAAAAGGGAAGGGAAGAAGGAGGGAGAGAGAGAGAAAAAGTAACAGGTGGGACAGGAGAAGTGGGGAGAAGGGAGAGAGGCAGAAACTGCCTCCTTGGGAGAGGGAAAGAAAGAAAGGAGCTCAGGCTGGAAGCAGAAGGAAATCTGCTTGCCTCATTGGAGGGGTGGGAGGAGCAGGGCTTGTCTCTTAAAGGAATAGGACAGATCATTACAGTATCTGTTACTGTAAGAGCTGTCTAAGGAAACATCTCCTCTCCTTTGTGGAAGTGACAGTGGACCCAGAAGAAAACAGGAGGGAGCACATGTGGGCAGATACTGAGGAGATTGCGAGGTGCATGTTCATTGCACCATTATTCAGCTACTGTGAGCACTGCTTGATTACTGGTTGCTTGATTCAAAACAGAGCAGATACATTCTTTGTTGTTCTTTGACAACATCCTAGGTAAAATAATTTAGCTTGACTCAAGACCGTATGACAAGATACATTCCTAAATTCTGTTTAGTTGGGAAAACAAATTCTTGACTGGGGATTTTTTTCACCAATACATAAATTGAAACCTGGGGTCAGGACATGTGGGAGGACTCTCCAGGTGAAATGGAACCCATGAAGCCCAAGGCACATAGGAAACAGAATATGCATTTCTCTTGCAGCCCAAATGACTACAACAGAAGAAAACAAAAGTAGAAGTTAGGCTGCTGGGATTGTATTCATGGGTGACAGCAAAGGGACTCCACAACTTGTAAATAACCTCATGTCAGAAGCCTTCTTCCTGTCTCATTGATGCTGTGCTGGTGTGCTGACAGCCCAGTCCAAATAGTAGAGTCCTTTTCTTCTATCTCCAGATGGTCTCATTGTATGTCATCTCCTCATTTTAAAGTAGCAGCTGAAGTACCCCAGGGATTCCCAAGAGGTCATTTTGTACTTAAAATGGGGCCAGCTGCAGGCCTCCTTTAAGACCAGTAGTGCACCTTTCAGAAGGTCCTGTTTCCTTCTCTATTCTCATACCTTAGAGGTGAAGCATGGAAAACTCAGGAAATTTATCTGACCTTGGCTCCATGTCCATCATAGAAGCTTCTAGAATACATAAAACAGGTTAGATAATAACTCTCTAACATTCAGATGATGTATATGCTATCTTGGGTATGTTTATGAGATATGGCATAAACTGTGCTTTAATGGAATTTTTGAGGTTGAGAAAAAAGGCCCTGAATACCTTGCTGTATTTATTCTTCACTTTTAAAAAAACTCTGTAATCTTTCTTTCTTTCTTTCTTTCTTTCTTTCTTTCTTTCTTTTCTTTTCTGTAATGGAAAACTTGAGAATGAGTGTCTTATAGAGAAAAGAGATTAATATTGGTCCATAGTTCTGGAAGCCTGAAGTTGATAATTTTCTTGCTTGCAGAGTCCAAAGATAGCATAGGGTGTCTGTTACATGGGCAGAACATGAACACATGTGTCTATTCTTGTTTAATATTTATTTATTTACTATGTATACAATATTCTGTCTGTGTGTATGCCTTCAGGCTAGAAGAGGACACCAGACCTCATTACAGATGGTTGGGAGCCACCATGTGGTTGCCAGGAATTGAACTCAGGACCTTTGGAAGAGCAGGCAGTGCTCTTAACCACTGAGCCATTGCTTCAGCCCCATATGTCTAGTTTTTCTGGTCTTTTGTAAATAACTTCCAGGATTCAGTCCTATCCTACCCTGCTCTTCCCTAACCCCTGCCATGAGATTAATTAACTCTAATCATCTCCAAGGACTCCCTAGCCATCAGTCAGATGATTTCTTCCATCATAGTATCTCACCACAGGGAGTCTGTATCTGTACAGGAATTCCAGGAGAGATACTTTAACAACATAGAAACATTTTGCTAACTGCATCTCAACTGTGCTCTCCAGGCAAACAGCCTTTTCCTTCCTTCATAGTCTCCTAGTAAGGAAAGCTGTCTGGTTTTACATAAAAATTTATCCATGAGAGAGTTCCTTCCAGATTCTGTGCTTGCTGATTCTTTGAAATGGTCACATATGTACACAAGTAGAACTTGCAATGGGGCAGTATTTAACTCCAGAGAACACAGGACAAATGTCTTGTCATACTTATAGTAGGTTGACTGACAGAGAAATCCTTCAGATATTTTTATTTGGTTGGTTTTGATATAGGGTCTTAAATAGTACAGGCAGGCTTTGGCCTTACTATGGAACTCAGATTGGGATTACAGGCTTATGCCACTACACACATCTTGGCATCCTTCAAATTCTAAGACAAGGAGAGTTTCTTTATCCATACAGAAGAGCCACTCTGTCCTGAATCAGTCAGAATACTTCCTCAGAGTCTGGGAAGTCTATTCTATCTGGAGATTACTCCATAGTGAATAGCATTCAGCGGGTATGGTGTTGGGACAGTGTGAAAACTGGGAAAGACTTCTCTGGAGAGAGAACTCTTGGAGTGTATGATCGTGAGGCAAAGGAGGTTCAAGATGAAGAACTGGGCCTTTCCAGCAGAGGCAAAGACTGCCTATTTGTCTTCATTGGCTCTTAGGGCCTAGTTTGTTGCTAATTCACCCCAGTGAAGATCAGTTTTGGAAAAGTAGTGTGCACTGTCAGGAATAGCAGGTCCCATGCCTGTGGCAAGAGAAGAGAAGGTTTGCCTGTTGTTCCTGGAAGGACCCCTCTTCTACCTCATCAGCCCACTCAAGCTCAATGGGGAAAGAATTCCTCACAGTTACCAGAAGCCTGTGTTTGTTCAAACAGGGGGTTTACTTCACTAGCACCAGATATGGAGCATCCTCAAGGAGCTGTTCAATGCTAAACTGGAAAACTGGTGACAAAAGTTAGTTCTTGGTAGGATCTTCCCAGGACTTTCTTAAATTAAAATGACTCAGTTGATACAGGGACTCAAAAACATAAAATTAGTGCAGATGGAAACAAAAACAGATCACCAACAAGTCTAATGGGTTTCTCTTTCCAACATTTGGGCTTTGGGTTTACTCTAATACTTAGGGCCTTCCATTTGCCTGAATTTTTCTCTGGCAGAATCTACCGGTCCCTCTGCCACAAAGAAAACACTGTGCCTTTGGCAAGCCACAGCTTCATGTAGAACTAAACATATTTCTGTAACTCAGTCAGAAGAATTTAAACATAGAAAATTTCAACTTTGTGAACTTATTGTAACTAAAGAAAAAAAGATCCATGTCCTACCAACATGATATGCCACCTCCTTTATCAGGAATATTCAAGGATGCAGTTTTTTGTTGGCAGTGATGCTCACCAATGCTCAATGAAGAAGACACGGTTCTTTTCCACAATGAGGAGAATACTGAGACTCTCATGAAGTAGGGGCCAGCTGAGCAGCTCTTTCATGGGGAGTCTAGGAGATGTCATTCATACTTTATTTTAAGTGAGCAAGAATGGGGCTTGGTGGACATTTTTTCTATCCCTTTCCTTATAAGATAGGGAACTCTTCTTCTTAAAAAGATTTATTTATATTTTCCCCCAACCCAGTGTGTGTGTGTGTGTACACAAGTATGAATGTGAATAAGAGATCATGGAGGCCAGAAGAGGGTATCAGATTTCTCCATCCTTTAGAGCTGGAGTTAGAGGTGGTTGTGAGCTACCTAGTGTGGGTGCTGGGAACTAAATCTGGTTCTCTGTAAGTACAATAAGTGCTCTTAACCTCTCAGCCATCTCTCCTGCCCTTTCCATACCTTTTTTTTTTAAATGGAGCTCTAACATAGTTGTAGTCCATTTTCTAAATAATTTTGCCTTGCGTAGATCCTGTACTCAGCATCATCTGCCCCAGCATGTGACAGGGACATTCTTCAAGTCAGGGTTACAAACATCTGCAGCCCAGGAACCAGCGAGTTCCCCAGGGAGGGTGTTAGATCCAGAGTCTGCTGATCTGTTTCCTGTCTTTGTTATGGTTTCTTCACTGTAACTGGATATCCTTCAGAGTCCAGCAAGCGAGTACTATGTGCAGCTGTGTCAGCAGGCCAAGGACTGCTGGCTTTGGAAGCCACATTCTCATTTACACAGCCAGCTTCCAGAACTCCAGTTAGACCTATTCGTTTACAGTGTTAGCTGCTCCCTGTCTGCAGATCTGCAGGCCTCTCTGTGCCATTCATGAGGTTCTGTGTAATCTAATTAAGATGAATCAAGAGGGAGAGTGGTTACCTAGCTGCACAGGGCTCTGCCAAGACAAAATCTCACAGGAATGCAAACAAATCACCATCCTAACAAAAGGCTATAAAAACACTGCAGGAAAGCAGCAAAATCTCCAAGACTTTGAAGCTGGCAAGCTGAGTGCTGAGCACTTACCAGGGACAGAACGAGTAGGTGCGTGGCTGCTACTGTCAGACTCTCTCCTCACACTTGTTGTGTCATACTTTTGCTTTGAGGACAGATAGCTTATTGCCCTCCAAACAGCTTTGATCTGCATGTGCTATCCCTCTTGCCTGTTGGCTAACTTAGCACACTGCTCCTTGTTGGAGGAGAAAATGCAGCTTTTGGAAACCTTGCAGATATCATCGTTTATTCCCCAAACAGTATCAGCTGCCATTGGGTTTCCAGTAAGCTTTGACAGTGTTTAACCCAAAGTAGGTTTATGAACTTCTTGCATGGAAGTATTAAGGAGGCTCCGTAGAGGGTAGAAAGCACATTGTTGGTACTCTGAACTCTGTTGACCTGGCACAGAAGGGAGAACCTGCCAAATATGTGATTCTCTAGAGCCTGGCTCAGGGCTTTTCTCACTGCACATCATGCTGTTCATCTGGATAGACCTGATTCCTAATCTTAGGTTGTTCTTAGGATTGGTTCAAACTCCGCAGTGCTTCCTGGCACCCAACCCAGCAAGAAGTTTGGATTTATATAAAGTTGGAAGAATTAAGCAATGTGCACAATGGAAATAAACAGTATATTATATCATTTAGACTCATTTTTTTGGTTTTTGTTTTTGTTTTTTCAAGACAGGGTTTCTCTACGTAGTTTTGACTTTCCTGGAGCCTGGAACTTGCTGTGTAGAACATGCTGGTCTCGAATTCATAGACATCCGCCTGCCTTTGCCTCCGAGTGCTGGGATTAAAGGTGTGCACCACCACCATGCTCACTTAGACTCTTTTCTTCTTTTCTTTCTTTCTTTCTTTCTTTCTTTCTTTCTTTCTTTCTTTCTTTCTTTTTGATTTTTCCTTTTTTTTTGAGAATTAAAAATTTTGATTTAATTTTGATTTTTTAATTCATTTTACATACCAACTACAGTTCCCCCTCTTTCCCCTCTTTCCCCTCCTCCTGCTTCTCCCCACATTTCCCCAACCCATCCCCTACCACTCCTCAGAAAGGGTAAGGCTACAAAGTCTGGCATATCAAGTTGAGGCAGGAAAAAGCTCTTCCCCCTGTATCTAGGCTGAACAAGGTATCCCTCCATAGGAAATGGTCTCCAAAAAGCCAGTTCATGCATAGGGGATAAATCCTGATTGCATTGCCAGTGGTTGCACAGACTGGCCAAGTAAAAGAACTGTCACCCACATTTAGAGAGCCTAGTTTGCTCCTATGCAGGTTCTGTAGCTGTCAGTCTTTAGTTAGTGAGCTCCCATTAGCTTGGGTCAAGGGACTTGATCGGGGGAGGGGGAGGGAAATGGGAGGCAGTGGTGGGGAGAAGGCAGAAATCTTTAATAAACAAATGAATAAAAATAAAAAATAAAATAAAAATTAAAAAAAATTCCCTTTCTGAGAATAGCCAACGTACAATCCACAACCCCTGAGAGGCTAGGTAACAAGGAGGACATTAAGAGAGTCCTGCATCTATGCCCTTGGGAAAGGGAAATAGATAAAGATCTCCTTTTTTTTTTTTTTTTTTTTTTTTTTGATTTTTCAAGACAGGGATTTTCTGTAGCTTAGGAGCCTGTCCTGGAACTATCTCTTGTAGACCAGGCTGATCTAGAGCTCACAGAGATTCTCCTGCCTTTGCCTCATGAGTGCTGGGATTAAAGGCATGCACCACCATTGCCCAGCTCACATAGACTCTTAAGAAAAGCACAATACCAAAAACTGTTTGCAATCTTCATTAAGAACTCCACCTTGGTGGGAAAGTGCATGCCTGTGATCCTATCCTTCAGAAGTGGAGGAAAGACGATCAGGAGTTCAAGGCAACTTTAAGGCTGGCTTGAACTACTTGAAACCTTATCTCAAAAAGCTAGAGAGGGGAAGACCTCAAAACAAGCACTGCTGCAGTAGGCCAGTCAGAGTCTAACACTGTCATTTTTACCTTCCTCAGAAGTCAGATGGTTCTTCTCAATTTAGTGTTTATGTTCAATGCAGAAATGTAGTAAAGTGTTCCATAAAATGAGTTGCAAGGCAGTCTTAAGCCACCCAGGCCCCAACCATGTGCTGTGTAGTCCCACCTGAAAACTCCCATGTGATTTGCTTTCACACACTGCCAGAGCTGTGCCTGATATGCTTAAGTATTATATCTTAAAATACACTGTGCTGTTTCTATAATGTTGTAGCATCATGGTCCCTTTTGTTTCCACTTATTTTCAGTGTGGCTTGCCACTCAGCTATGCCACACTCATAGAGTGGAAACCAGTAATATCTGGCTCACAAGTTTCATGCTTATAAAAACTGTCCTCAAGGACTGGAGAGATGGCTCAGTAGTTAAGAGCACTGGCTGACTTCCAAAAAACTGGGGTTCAATTCCAAGCATCCACTTGGCAACTTACAACTTTCTATAACTCCAATTTCAGAGAATCTGGCACTCTCGCACAGATATTCATGTGGGAAAAACACAAATGCTCTTTAATATAAATAATCTTTTTTAAAAAAATGGTCCTAATATGGGGCAGGAGTGCTTGAGATGGCAATAAAGTCAGGACCATCAGTGATGGTTAATTGTGATCCCATAGAAAGTTCCCCTTTCTTTGGGAGAAAGAAAAGCCTCAAAGTGGAATTAAGGAAGCTCTTCCTGCTCAGCCCCAGTAGCTCAACATTTGTTGTTCTGCTACGTATTGAGTAACTATGACTTGTCATACTGTCTAGATTCTGGGGAACATAGACAGAAAGTACCTGCCATTGTAGCAGATGGGGAAGCAAGCAGTGAAATTATTTCAAAACATAAGTCAGACAGTGATAAGTACTATGGAGAGAACTCAAGACTGAGGACCAAAATGTGATAGAGAATAGCTTAGGTCTTGTTAGGAGAGGCCTCTTCAGGATGGTGGTGCCAGAGAGGAGGGAGGGGATCTACATTATAGCTTTGCAATGTGATCAATATAAAATCCTTGATGTGAAAACCTAAAGGGCTGTTGCTATAATAGCATGAAAGGAGGAATGGAAGAGATAATATTAGTGAGCAGGAGTAGTAGGAGTGTTCAGACGAAGATGTCTTTGGAGAAGACCTTGGGATGTATGAAAAGCCTTCATAGGGGTCAGTAGAGACATCACACATATGACAGGTCTAATGTATGTGACTCTGCCTGCTCTGTAGAGAATGGCCAGGGTGAGGAGGTTAGATAAACAAGGAGAGACTTGTAGGACATTATACCTCAAGAGTAGATGGAAGGTGATGATGGCTTTGACCCAGAGAGGTCTAATGATGTGATGATAACAGGGAGAGATGGGATTTGGGATGTGTTATTTAAAGGCAGAACTGACCCGCTTGCCAGTGTTAGTGTGAGGGAAAGTGGAGCAGGATCTGAATATCCTGGTGAACAGTGACGTGTGTATATATGGTTTTGTGCAGTCTCAGTAGCAGAGTTTGAACTTTAAACACACCAAGCTTAAGATGCTCAACTCTGTGGAATACAGAGTTGAGAGTATCTACTGCTCAGGAGAAGCACAGTTGCTGAGAACATTTGAGTCCATATTGTAGAACTCAGGGATCACCATGATCACATAAGTGGAGAGTTCAAATGGAAAAGATGAGTTCTAAGGCACGAACCGTGGGCCTCCTACTCTGACAGATTTAGCCTGAGAAGCTGGAGTCCTGCCATCTCCTTTATGGCTAGAAAAGCTCTGCTCTGCTTCCTTTTGTTGTGGGACAAGGGAGCCAAAGACTGGTGGCTTTTTCCTCCTCATCTTTTTACTCCCTCCATGTTTTATTTCTTTCCTTTTTAAAAGTCTTTTCTTTTGTGATTGATTATTAAATTCTAGAGATTCTATCTTGGCATAGAGTGAGTCCTGTCTTTATGTGTCCTGCACATTTGTCTTTGCCAGTATCTGAAGTAACTCTGCAACATTGATCATATAGCAGCAATTCATAATTCTTGCTCCTTAAATTTCCTGTCACCTCTTACTAGAAGAAGTTTAGTAAGCTCAGAGGAAACCAAACCCCATAAGCCCCTTGCTGTCTGGAAGTTCCCTTTATCAGAAAACATATTTGGCGTCTAAGATTATGTATCTCTTTCCCCTTCCCCTTCCCAAGGTACTTATGATTGAATGCAAGGATTTGTGCATGCTAGGCAAGTGTTCTTACCACTGAGGTACTTCTAAGTCTAGGCTTCTGTCTTTGGCCACTTTCTTTCAGCTTATTACCTATTAACTTGGCATTCCCATGGGTTAAGACCTTCTGACGTTGTTGTCCTCAGCAGAGCATCATCCCATCTTCCTTCAGTATCCTGAGCTCCACTGGGAAGTACATGTGGCCAAGGCTCTTAGGTGCTTATGTTGCAAGGTGAACAGATGGAAAATGTAAAAGCTTACAAAAATAAACATACCAGTCCTAGACAGTCATGTTTGGGTTCTGGCTTTGACTGGTACACTCCTGGTAGTGCTGCTGAAGCCAGGACCAGAAAGCAGTCCATCCAGGGTCCTCAGAAAATGTTTTTGTCTGGTGATGGTGAGATTGAAGATGCTGCTACTACTAAGGAGGGAACTCTCAGAAGCAGAGACAGAGTATTGAAGGTGATGACAGTGCATTCCTGTACACTGAGGATTTGGCAAGTGAAGGCAGGAGGATCAGGATAGCCTCATCTTCATAGAAAGTTTGAGATCAACTGAGACTCTGTGAGACCCTTAAACAAATAATAACGAAAGGAGCTGGGAACATGACTCCATCAATAAAGTACTTACCACACAAATATGAGAATCAGAATGTAGTTCCCCAGTACCCACATATAAAGTACTGATGTGGGAATCCCCTTTGTGTGCTGTCATTTACCATAAAGAAACTGCTTTGGACCTATAGCAAAGCAGAACTTAGGTAGGCAGGAAAAGCTAGGCTGAATACTGGGAGAAAGAAGGCAGAGTAGGGGAGCCTCCATGGAGCCGTCGAAGATAGATTTGCTGAAACTTTGCTGATAGGCCACGGCCTCAGGGTTATATACAGATTAATAGAAATGCTTTAGATTAATGTAAGAGTTAGCCAATAAGAAGCAAGAGCTAATGGGCCAAGCAGTGATTTAATTAATACAGTTTCTGTGAGTCTAAGCTAGCTGGGTGGCCGGAAACCAACAAGCTGCCTTTCCAACAAAGTATAGTGCATGTAAGTAACTGATATTGAGGAAGTAGAAACAGGAGGAAAACTGACAAAACTGAGGCTGAGAGCAATACAGACAGACACCTAATGTTTATTCTGTCTTCCTCATACATGTGCATGCACACACACACACACACACACACACACACACACACACACACACACACACAGTAGTCCAAGTTTAGACACTTTGCAGTGCTTTGCCTGTCATCTCACTTAATTCTTACTGTAACCTTACAAGGGTGCTCTAATAGGGGAGTATTCCATTCGACTGGTGAAGCAAGTAAGATACACAGACCTTTGTGAGTTGTCCACAGTCCAGCAGGGAGTAGAAATTAGAAACCAAGTCTGTCTGCTTTCAGAACTTAAACTCATATTTAATCCAAATCACAAATATTCAACAGAACAGCACTAGCCCAAAGTTTCTTCTGACAGGTCATAAGTAATCATTGAACCAACAGTTTATTCAGTACCTGTTCCACTCAGGCTTGATCATGTGGAGCAAGGCATTTAAAGAGACTTTGACCCCCCCCCCCCCCCCCGCCCGCAAGCAGTTTAAAATCTAGGTCAGACATAATACCACCTTAAAAAAAAGTAGAGACAAGAATAAGTAACTATATAGCAAAATAACTAATTGAGTGCAGTAAAAATTATAAATGCTTAGATGAGACAAAGGTAGCATGAGTCACAGGATCAAGGTGGCACCTTCTCTCTGTGATATAATTGTTCATTAACTAAAAGCATATAAAACAAAGTACCTTGTACCCAAAAGGCACATTTGTTGCTAAAATCTAATTCTAAGAAATATCGTAACATTTGTTTTAAGTCCCCATTCCATGTGACATAATTTTGCTCTTAGGTAGTATTAATTTTGATCATCAAGTTGATTTAGAATCACTTAAGAGCTCTGGGTGTGTCTGTGGTGGACAGATGCAGTGTGACTGACTGGCATGCTTTGGTCACCACTGTGGACTGTATCCCCTCAAATTGTGATCAAAATTTTCTTTTCTCTTTTAAGTTGCTTTTTGTTTGGTACTTTGTCCACTGTGGGTAGAAAAATGTGTATGCGTATATATGTATGTATGTGTGTGTGTGTGTGTGTGTGTGTGTGTGTGTGTGTGTGTATATATATATATGTAATGCAACTTCCAAATGAATCTGTGAATATTTACTATCTTCCATGTGATAGGTACTGTGTAAGATTCCAAGACGAATAAGACACAGGCTGTGATCTCAGAGCTCAGATGAAGGCAAGAGGACATGTGAGATGGATGAGGCCAGTGGTGTGTGAAAAGGGCTGCATCTGATGATGGCTACGCTGAGCACCTGTGTCTGTCTCTTCTGGCCTTCTTCTTAGGAAGCTGCCAGTTATTTAATCTTGGCAGCTCTACCAGGATGACCTGTTGAACCCTAACCACACCCTAAGGTTCCATTCAAAGCACACTACACCACTATGGGAATGAACTCCAAGGTGAGCTTTGCTGGGGACAAACCATATTCATAGCATTTTAAATGAAGGAAGAGAATTGGGAGAGGGTTGAAAAAAAAAAAAAAACAAGAGAAGAGTTTTAAGAAAGAAAGTCATTCTCTTTAAAGAATATGTTCTATTTGTTCTTCTGACAGTTTCATTCATTTATGCAATATGTTTATAAAGTTTCTTGATCCTTTGTACTTCAGCTTCCCTCTCCCATTCCTAGGGTCATCCACCAAAAGTCCCTTTTCAATTCCAGCATCATGTCCTTTTCTTTTATTAATATTTTTTCTTTTTCTTTCTTTTTTTTTAAATTTTTTATTGAGAAAAAAAAGTTTCCACCTCCTCCCA
>NW_026067944.1:65531-67383 GCF_014885135.2 Alexandromys fortis
TCAATTGAAGGGCATCTAGGTTGTTTCCAGGTTCTGGCTATTACAAACAATGCTGCTATGAACATAGAGCATATACTTTTGTTGTATGATAGGGCCTCTCTTGGGTATATTCCCAAGAGTGGTATTGCTGGGTCCAGGGGTAGGTTGATCCTGAATTTCCTGAGAAACTGCCACACTGCTTTCCAGAGTGGTTGCACACGTTTGCATTCCCACCACCAATGGAAGAGTGTACCTTTTTCTCCACAACCTCTCTAGCAAAGGCTATCATTAGTGTTTTTATTTTTGCCATTTTGACAGGTGTAAGATGATATCTCAAAGTTGTTTTGATTTGCATTTCCCGGATCACTAAGGAGGTTGAGCATGACCTTAAGTGTCTATTGGCCATTTGAACTTCTTCTTTTGAGAATTCTCTGTTCAGTTCAGTGCCCCATTTTTTAATTGGGTTAATTAGCATTTTAAAGTCTAGTTTCTTGAGTTCTCTATATATTTTGGAGATCAGACCTTTGTCTGTTGCGGGGTTGATGAAGATCTTCTCCCAATCAGGAGGTTGCCTTTTTGTCTTAGTGACAGTGTCCTTTGCTTTGCAGAAGCTTCTCAGTTTCAGTAGGTCCCATTTATTCAATGTTGCCCTTAATGTCTGTGCTGCTGGGGTTATACATAGGAAGTGGTCTCCTGTGCCTACTTGTTGTAGAGTACTTCCCACTTTCTCTTCTATCAGGTTCAGTGTGTTCAGATTGATATTGAGGTCTTTGATCCATTTGGACTTGAGTTTTGTGCATGGTGATAGACTTGGGTTTATTTTCATTCTTCTACAGGTTGACATTCAGTTGTGCCAGCACCATCTGTTGAAGATGCTATCTTTCTTCCATTGTATACTTTTAGCTCCTTTATCGAAAATGAGGTGTTCATAGGTTTGTGGGTTAAAATCCGGGTCTTCTATACGATTCCATTTGTCGACTTCTCTGTTTTTATGCCAGTACCACACTGTTTTCATTACTGTAGCTCTGTAATAGAGTTTGAAGTCAGGGATGGTAATGCCTCCAGAAGATCCTTTATTGTATAAGATTGTTTTGGCTATCCTGGGTTTTTTGTTTTTCCATATGAAGTTGATTATTGTCCTCTCAAGATCTGTGAAGAATTTTGATGGGACCTTGATGGGGATTACATTGAATCTATAAATTGCCTTTGGTAGAATTGCCATTTTTACTATGTTGATCTTCCCAATCCAAGCAAGGGAGATCCTTCCATTTTCTGGTATCCTCTTCAATTTCTTTCTTCAATGCCTTAAAGTTCTTGTCAAATAGATCTTTCACGTCCTTGCTTAGAGTTCCCCGAAGGTATTTTATGCTGTTTGTGGCTATCGTGAAAGGTGATGCTTCTCTGATTTCCCTCTCTGCTTCCATATCCTTTGTGTATAAGATGGCGACTGATTTTTTGGAGTTGATCTTGTATCCTGCCACGTTACTAAAGGTGTTTATCAGCTGTAGGAGTTCTTTGGTGGAGTTTTTGGGGTCGCTTATGTACACTATCATATCATCTGCAAATAACGAAAGCTTAACTTCTTCCTTTCCAATTCGAATCCCCTTGATCCCCTTATGTTGTCTTATTGCTATTGCTAGAACTTCAAGCACTATATTGAAAAGGTATGGAGAGAGTGGACAGCCTTGTTGTGTTCCTGATTTTAGTGGAATGGCTTTGAATTTCTCTACGTTTAATTTGATGTTAGCTGTTGGCTTGCTGTATATAGCTTTTATTATATTTAGATATGATCCTTGTATCCCTAATCTCTCCAAGAATTTTATCATAAAGGGATGTTGAATTTTGTCAAAAGCTTTTTCAGCATCTAATGAAA
>NW_026067944.1:72386-74044 GCF_014885135.2 Alexandromys fortis
CTCCTCTTATTCTTAGGTTTGGTCTTTTTATTGTGTCCCATATTTCCTGAATGTTTTGTGATGAGAGTTTGTTGGACTTGCTGTTTTCTTTGATCAGTGCGTTTATTTTCTCTATGGTATCTTCAGAATCTGAGATTCTTCCTTGTATGTCCTGTATTCTGCTGGTTATGCTTGTTTCTGTAGTCTCTATTCGTTTACCTAGATTTTCCATGTCTAGCCGGCCCTCTGTTTGTGTTTTCTTCTTTGCCTCCATTTCAGTTTTCAAGTCTTGAACTGTTTCCATTATCTGTTTGATTGTTTTTTCTTGGTTTCTTAGGGTATCATTCACTGATTTATTCAATTCTTCAAACTTTCTGTTATACTTCTCATCCATTTCTTTAAGGTCATTTTTTATATGCTGTTTAAGGGCGTCAATCACTTTCATAAAGTCAATTTTTTCTACTTCTTCTTGATTAAGGTGTTCATGTCCTCCTGTTGTGAGGTTGCTGGGTTATGGTGGTTTCATATTGTTTTTCAGATTGTTGGGTGAATTCTTGCATTGGTGCCTGCCCATTTCTTCCTCCGAATGCTCCCCTATGGATCTTCGTTTACAGGATCAGGTCTCCTTGCATACTGATGTACCTTCCCAATGTTGGCCCTCCCCAATGATGGCTCTCCTGGTGCTCCAGTGATGTCTCCCCTGATGCCAAGATCAGATCTCCATGCTGGTTGGGTAGCTTGTAAACAAAGCACCTACCTTGCTTGCTGTAGGGAGGCTATTGAAACAAAGGAGCTCCCGCCTGCTTGGTTGCCCCTGGGATTTGGCCCTAGCGCCCTGAAGAGGGAAGGGAGGCAGAAGGGGGGAGGGTTTTGGATCCAAGCTGGGTGGGATAGGAAGAGAGAGGCAGTATGCTGGGAGTATAGGCCCAGCAGGAAGCCCAGGAAATATAGGGAGGATGAGGAACATCTGAGTTCCGTGTCCCTGGCTGCTGCCACGGGTCCAAAACTCACCCCAATGGTGGCTCTCCTGGTGCCAAGATCAGATCTCCTGGTTGGGTTGCTTGTAAACAAAGCGCCTACCTTGCTTGCTGCAGGCAGGCTATTGAAACAAAGGAGCTCCCACCTGCTTGGTTGCCTTTGGGATTCGGCCTTATTAATATTTTTTTGTAACCCACTGAGTCCATATGCCTGCTGGAATGTTGATTTGATTTGGCTTGATTTTATGTAGGTCTTTGTGCAGGTAACAATAGTTGGGGTGGATTTGTAAGTGCTAAAAGAAAGCAATTCAAAAAAAAAAAAAAAGAAAAGAAAGAAAAGAAAGCAATTCACAGCTCCCCGTCTTAGATTCTTTTTTGTGATATCCCTTGAGCCTGGGCGGGTGTTGATGCAGAAGTCCTACTTACCTCACTCAGGATAGTGTTTTCTATTTCCATCCATTTGCTTGCAAACTTCAAGAAGTCCTTGTTTTTTACTGCTGAGTAGTACTCTAATATGTATATATTCCATACTTTCTTCATCCATTCTTCAATTGAAGGGCATCTAGGTTGTTTCCAGGTTCTGGCTATTACAAACAATGCTGCTATGGACATAGTAGAGCATATACTTTTGTTGTATGATAAGGCCTCTCTTGGGTATATTCCCAAGAGTGGTATTGCTGGGTCCATGGGTAGGTTGATCCC
>NW_026067944.1:74389-104489 GCF_014885135.2 Alexandromys fortis
GAGGGAAATGGGAGGAGGCGGTGGGGAAGAGACAGAAATCTTTAATAAATAAATATATATAAAATAAATAAATAAATAAATTGATAAATGTTGATTTTTTTTTTAAAAAAAAGAAGTCCCACTTAGAGCTATGCGTTCAAGGGTTGCTTATTTTTAGTACTTTGATCAGTTTCAAATATTTACATTAACTACTACCCACTAAAGAAGCATGTCTGATAAGAGTTGAGAACAGTAGTACTCTTAGATACAAACACTTCGAAGATACTCTGACAATATTCCTATTTAGCAAAACGGCAATAGTAGGCTTCCCTCTAGAGCCTGTGACATGAGCCATGGGGTTTTTACCAGGTTTGTAATACCAGACATGAATTCCTTCCTATGGAGCAGCAGGCTCCAAATGAGTCAGAAAGTGGCTGTCTGCTACCATAGCCCATGTTACTGTCTCCTCAGTGAGTATATTGGCCTGGCAGGTTAGTACTGCAGCATGCAGGGCTGGCTGCCAGGATAATAACACTGATGTCTTTTCTCCTCCAGCAGCGTTCGTAGCACATTCTAGCACTGTGAAAGCTAGTCAGCAAGGATGAAGTTATCACATCAGTTCCAGCTGACTGCGGTGTGTCCTGCAACCAAAACATGTTGCATCTTCAACAGTATGGTCTTAAAGTCTAACTTTGAAGGGCAACCAATAACAGCGGTAGCCTGTGCTGTTTTCCTTTTTTTTTTTTTTTTGAGAAGGGGGCTGGGTGGTGGAGTGGGTCTGGCTGGAACTTCCCTGGCCAATAACATATAGGAAGATAAAACCTATGCCTAGCACTAAGTTGCTGTTTTTTTTTTTTTTTTTTTAATTTAGTAACCCATGACTTCTTAGGGAACCATTGTCTACCTATGCAGAGTACCTATGTTCAAACTCCTTTTTAATTATTGTTAGCTTTTAAAGAATAGGTTTTCATAAGGGTTTGTCATACATCCTTAGTTTGGGCTAGCCCACCTCCAACCCTTCCTTTTCTCTATCCCCCTGCTTATATCCCTAGTTAAATTTTAGCTTCTGTATACTGCATACCTCACTCTCATGGCCCATGTCATCTCACCCTTTAAGGCCTCTTCAGAATGGTCTTATAATTGAATAATTTTGCTCTGTCACTGTTGTCCTTTATGTACTCTAGATGTCTACAAATAAATGCAGTCTGCTTTTAATTTTTTATTATTGTTATATTAAATAATTTTGTAGCATACAAAGAGAGGCACTAAAAAAGATTAAATGAAATTATGAAATTCATTTTTAAATGATAAGAACTATCCAAGGAGAAAAAATGTAAAGTAACATCATCATTAATAATGGTACTATTTCCAAAATTTTCTGCAGTCTCTGAAGGTGTTTGTCTTCAAAAAGACTGCTTCCTGCTTGAGCTAAGTCGGGGTTAGTGTCGAGGTCCTGCAACTTCTTTGAAACCAATCAGAACAGGGAACCTTAAAGGCTTTGCTAGAGTCCAGACAGTCTCCTTTAATAAGGCTTGTGAATATACTGAATGTGTAATATTCCTGCCATGACAATAGCTTTTAAAATAAACATGTTAATTCTCTCAGCTACATACTTTAGCACAAAAAAAAATATGTTGCTTTTTTTATTTAAGACTTGGGGTACTGTAGTCAAGAAGACATTACAAATCATCTTTGTACCTATGTAATGGAAAAGATTCTGTAAAATCCTCCTTGCTCTTCCCAATTCCATAGCCATTTTTATTTACTCAGTTGCCTTAATTGGGGCTATTTTGTCTACTGATTGTCTAATAGGCCCCACAGGCATCTCACTCAGAGCCCATGAAGTAGATCTTTTCAAATACCACCTTCTCTTTGAACTCCCTAAGAAAGTGAACAATAGCTGTGAAGTTTGTAGGAGGTTGAGCTGTCTATGTGTTATAGAAAGCATTAAGAGAGAGCAAGTACACCGCTGAGAGTTTTGACAAAGCAGAGACTGTGTCGCAGTATTTGCTCAGCACATCCCCAGTGCTGGCT
The DNA here is from genome assembly GCF_014885135.2 of Alexandromys fortis. Classification (NCBI taxonomy): domain Eukaryota; kingdom Metazoa; phylum Chordata; class Mammalia; order Rodentia; family Cricetidae; genus Alexandromys; species Alexandromys fortis. Next base: position 76,403 of record NW_026067944.1, read on the forward strand.
GTAGGAAGGCAGTGTGTCCACACTCTTGTGTCAAGGGCCTCTGCACACAGTTGACCCAGTAGACTCTGCTGCAGGCATGCTCCACTTGTGCCAGTTAGCACACCAGACCTGTTAGCACACCAGACCTGGATATTTCTTTGCTCCCACCTCCCTAACTTTCAATTTTGAAGCTCACACTTGTTATTCCAGGATGACGGAAAAGTGGTTAAAAAAAGACCGCTACAAAATCTATATAAAGAAAGAAAAAAATTTAAGAAAAAAAACAGTCTTTTCCAGAGAGACACACAGACACTGACCCTGACTGACTTGAGAGAAAGACAGACTTTGTGGCCTCCACTTGGGTGTTGTAAGCACCAGAAGTGCAGTCTCAGGACCTCTGCATCTCTTCACAGGCCCTTTGAATACATATTTTCATGCCACTGTTCTAAGATTCAGACTCCCTCGGCAATCAAATCAAAGCATGTTACTGTTTTCTTTGATGGTTGACTGCTTTTGAAGAAGCCTGAAAGTGTTTGACCATTGCAAAAATAACCATTGTAGTTTTTCTTTCCATATGATTACATGCTTGGTATATTTTGCTATAGTAGAAAAAAAATCCCATAGCTTTATATTTAGTAAAATAAGAGAGGGCAGGACCTTTAGTTTAGGTTTGTCTTTACATTAAAAGATGTAAACACCAAAACAGATTCTCCTTGTGATATTGTCCAGTGTATGTGAAGGAGAAGGGCTTTCTCCATCTCGTGTTTTACAGTATCTCCCTAAGAGCAGGCTAAATTCCCCACACATTGGTTTATGAACTGTTGTTCTTCTTGCAGTGTCTCACTGGTGGATCTGTTTTCCTTGGTCTGGCAATGAAGTCAGATTCTATTCAATCAAGATGTCCATGTGGGTGGCCTCTGCTCAGCATTTCCAGAAGGGTAGATGGCTCTGCTTTCCCACCAGCCCCTGAAAAACAGAAGAGAGCCATGATGTTGGGGGTAGTGGTGATGGACGATTTGCCTGGTTGGCCCTGATGAGTTCATACTCTTCAACATAAGCAACTTGACTTTAAATTACACATAGAAAAGGGAAATTTACTAAACAATTGTGTACTTGTTGGTTAACGACAACCAAGGAAAACATGGATGCTTGTGCTGTCTGTGCAGCACAGTCTTTCACTGGAAGAGATATTGTATAGAGTAAATCACAGTAGATTAAAAGCAGTTATTCAATGTGTGACTCTTTCTTTTTTTTCCTTTTTTATTTATTTATTTATTTATTAAAGATTTCTGTCTCTTCCCCACCGCCGCCTCCCCTTTCCCTCCCCCTCCCCCAATCAAGTTCCCCTCCCTTGTCAGCCCAAAGAGCAATCAGAGTTCCCTGCCCTGTGGGAAGTCCAAGGACCACCCACCTCCATTCAGGTCTAGTAAGTTGAGAATCCACGAAACTGCCTAGTCTCCCATGAAACCAATAGGTACAGTAGGATCAAAAACCCATTGCCATTGTTCTTGAGGTCTCAGCAGTCCCCATTGTCCTCTATGTTCAGCGAGACCAGTATTAACCCAGGCTTTTTCAGACCCAGGCCAGCTGGCCTTGGTGAGTTCCCGATAGAACATCCCCATTGTCTCAGTGTATGGGTGCACCCCTCGCGGTCCTGAGTTCCTTGTTTGTGCTCTCTCTCCTTCTGCTCCTGACTTGGACGCTGAGATTTCAGTCCGGTGCTCCATTGTGGGTCTCTGTCTCTGTCTCCTTTCATCGCCTGATGAAGGTTAATATTCAGGAGGATGCCTATATGATTTTCTTTGGGTTCTCCTTCTTATTTAGCTTCTCTAAGAACCCGAATTATAGGCTCAATGTCCTTTATTTATGGCTAGAAACCAAATATGAGTGAGTACATCCCATGTTCCTCTTTTTGGGTCTGGCTTACCTCACTCAGGATGGTGTTTTCTATTTCCATCCATTTGCCTGCAAACTTCAAGAAGTCCTTGTTTTTTACTGCTGAGTAGTACTCTAATATGTATATATTCCATACTTTCTTCATCCATTCTTCAATTGAAGGGCATCTAGGTTGTTTCCAGGTTCTGGCTATTACAAACAATGCTGCTATAAACATAGTAGAGCATATACTTTTGTTGTGTGATAAGGCCTCTCTTGGGTATATTCCCAAGAGTGGTATTGCTGGGTCCATGGGTAGGTTGATCCCAAATTTCCTGAGAAACCTCCACACTGCTTTCCAGAGTGGTTGCACAAGTTTGCATTCCCACCAGCAATGGATGAGTGTACCCCTTTCTCCACAACCTCTCCAGCAAAGGCTATCATTGGTGTTTTTGATTTTCGCCATTCTGACAGGTGTAAGATGGTATCTTAAAGTTGTCTTGATTTGCATTTCCCTGATCGCTAAGGAAGTTGAGCATGACCTTAGGTGTCTTTTGGCCATTTGAACTTCTTCTGTTGAGAGATCTCTGTTCAACTCAGTGCCCCATTTTATAATTGGGTTGATTAGCCTTTTACGGTCTAGTTTCTTGAGTTCTTTATATATTTTGGAGATCAGACCTTTGTCAGTTGTGGGGTTGGTGAAGATCTTCTCCCAGTCAGTGGGTTGCCTTTCTGTCTTAGCAACAGTGTCCTTTGCTTTACAGAAGCTTCTCAGTCTCAGGAGGTCCCATTTATTCAATGAGGCCCTTACTGTCTGTGCTGCTGGGGTTATACGTAGGAAGTGGTCTCCTGTGCCCACGTGTTGTAGAGTACTTCCCACTTTCTCTTCAATCAGGTTCAGTGTGTTTGGACTGATATTGAGGTCTTTCACCCACTTGGACTTGAGTTTTGTGCATGGTGATAGATATGGGTCTATTTTCATTCTTCTACAGATTGACATCCAGTTTTGCCAGCACAATTTGTTGAAGATGCTCTCTTTTTTCCATTGTATACTTTTAGCTCCTTTATCGAAAATCAGGTGTTCATATGTTTGTGGGTTAAAGTCAGGGTCTTCTATTCGATTCCATTGGTCGACTTCTCTGTTTTTATGCCAATACCAAGCTGTTTTCAATACTGTAGCTCTGTAATAGAGTTTGAAGTCAGGGATGGTAATGCCTCCAGACGTTCCTTTATTGTATAAGATTGTTTTGGCTATCCTGGGTTTTTTGTTTTTCCATATAAAGTTGATTATTGTCTTCTCCAGATCTGTGAAGAATTTTGATGGGATTTTGATGGGGATTGCATTGAATCTATAGATTGCTTTTGGTAGAATTGCCATTTTTACTATGTTGATCCTCCCAATCCAAGAGCAAGGGAGGTCCTTCCATTTTCTGGTGTCCTCCTCTATTTCTTTCTTCAAAGACTTGAAGTTCTTGTCAAATAGATCTTTCACTTCCTTGGTCAGGGTTACCCCAAGATATTTTATGCTCTTTGTGGCTATCGTGAAAGGTGATGCTTCTGTGATTTCCCTCTCTGTTTCCTTATCCTTAGTGTATAGGAAGGCAACTGATTTTTTGGAGTTGATCTTGTATCCAGCCACGCTACTAAAGGTGTTTATCAGCTGTAGGAGTTCTTTGGTAGAATTTTTGGGGTCGCTTATGTATACTATCATGTCATCTGCAAATAACGAAAGCTTAACTTCTTCCTTTCCAATACGAATCCCCTTGATCCCCTTATGTTGTCTTATTGCTATTGCTAGAACTTCAAGCACTATATTGAAGAGGTATGGAGAGAGTGGACATCCTTGTCTTGTTCCTGATTTTAGTGGGATGGCTTTGAGTTTTTCTCCATTTAATTTAATGTTAGCTGTCGGTTTGCTGTAGATAGCTTTTATTATATTTAGGTATGACCCTTGTATCCCTATTCTCTCCAAGACCTTTATCATAAAGGGGTGTTGAATTTTGTCGAATGCTTTTTCCGCATCTAATGAAATGATCATATGGTTTTTTTCTTTCAGTCTATTTATATGGTGGATTACATTGATAGATTTGCGTATGTTGAACCAGCCCTGCATCTCTGGGATGAAGCCTACTTGATCATAATGGATAATTTTTCTGATGTGTTCTTGAATTCGGTTTGCCAGTATTTTATTGAGAATTTTTGCGTCGATATTCATGAGTGAGATAGGCCTGTAATTCTCTTTCTTGGTTGGGTCTTTGTGTGGTTTTGGTATCAGGGTAACTGTAGCTTCATAAAAGGAATTTGGCAATGACTTTTCTGTTTCTATATTGTGAAATACGTTAAGGAGTATAGGTATTAGCTCTTCTTGGAAGTTCTGGTAGAATTCTGCGTTGAACCCATCTGGTCCTGGGCTTTTTTTGGAAGGGAGATTTTTGATAACAGTTTCTAGTTCTTCGCGACTAACAGGTCTATTTAGATCATTCACCTGGTCTTGGTTTAGCTTTGGTATATGGTACTTATCTAAAAAAATGTCCATTTCTTTTGCATTTTCCAGTTTTGTGGCATACAGGCTTTTATAGTAAGATCTAATGATTCTCTGGATTTCCTCTGTGTCTGTGGTTATGTCCCCCCTTTCATTTCTGATTTTATTTATTTGCGTGTTCTCTCTCTGTTGTTTAGTTAGTTTGGATAGGGGTTTGTCGATCTTGTTGATTTTCTCCAAGAACCAACTTTTTGTTTCATTGATTCTTTGGACTGTTTTCTGTGTTTCTATTTTGTTGATTTCTGCCCTCAGTTTGATTATTTCCAGTCTTCTACTCCTTCTGGGCACCTCTGCTTCTTTTTTTTCTAAAGCTTTCAGGTGTGCCATTAAGTCCCCAATGTATGCTTTCTCTGTTTTCTTTAAGTGGGCACTTAGTGCTATGAACTTTCCTCTTAGCACTGCTTTCATCGTGTCCCATAGGTTTGAGTATGTTGTCTCTTTATTTTCATTAAATTCAAGGAAGACTTTAATTTCTTTCTTAATTTCTTCCTTGACCCAGGTGTGGTTCAGTAGTTGACTGTTCAGTTTCCATGAGTTTGTCGGCTTTCTGGGGGTAGCATAGTTGTTGCCATCTAACTTTAATCCGTGGTGATCTGATAAGACACAGGTGGACACTGATATTCTTTTGTATCTGTGGAGGTTTCCTTTGTTTCCGAGTATATGGTCAATTTTTGAGAAGGTTCCATGAGCTGCAGAGAAGAAGGTATATTCTTTCCTATTTGGGTGGAGTGTTCTGTAGATGTCTGTTAAGTCCATTTGCTTCATTACCTCCAATAATTCTCTTAATTCTCTATTAGGTTTCTGTCTGATTGACCTGTCCATTGGAGAGAGAGGTGTGTTGAAGTCTCCTACTATTAGTGTGTGTGGTTTTATGTCTGCCTTGAGTTTTAGAAATATTTCTTTTACATAAGTGGGTGCTTTTATATTAGGGGCATAGATATTCAGGATTGAGATGTCATCCTGATGAATTGTTCCTGTTATGAGTATAAAGTGTCCATCTCGATCTCTTCTGATTGATTTTAGTTTGAAGTCAGTTTTGTTGGAAATTAGTATGGCCACACCTGCTTTTTTGTTAGGACCATTTGCTTGAAAGACCTTTTCCCAACCTTTTACTCTGAGTAGATGCCTGTCTTTGTGGTTGAGATGTGTTTCTTGCAAACAGCAGAATGTTGGATCCTGTTTTCGTATCCAATCCCTTAGCCTGTGCCTTTTTATAGGTGAATTGAGACCATTAATATTAAGTGATATTAGTGACCAGTGGTTGTTTACTCCGGTTATTCTTACTGTTTTCGGTAGTAGAGTTTGTGTGTGTCCCTTCTTTGAGTTGTACTGGTGAAGGTTCGCTAGATTCCTGAGTTATTGTAGTCAGTGTTGGCAATGTTGGATTCCTTGGGTTGCGATTTTCCTTCTATTACTTTCTGTAGCGCTGGATTTGTGGCTACGTATTGTTTAAATTTGTTCTTATCCTGGAATGTCTTGTTTTCTCCATTGATAGTGAATACTAGCTTGGCTGGGTATAGAAGTTTGGGTTTGCATCCATGGTCTCTTAGTTTTTGAAGAACCTCTATCCAGGACCTTCTGGCTTTCATGGTTTCCATAGAGAAGTCAGGTGTAAGTCTGATCGGTTTACCTTTATAAGTTACTTGGCCTTTTTCCTTTGCAGCTCTTAATATTCTTTCTTTAACCTGTATATTTTGTGTTTTGATTATTATATGGCGAGGGGATGCTTTTCTTTGATCCAGTCTGTTTGGTGTTCTGTATGCTTCTTGGATATTCAAAGGAATATCTTTCTTTATGTTGGGAAAGTTTTCTTCCATAATTTTGTTAAATATATTTTCTGGGCCTTTGAGCTGTAATTCTTCCCCTTCTTCTATTCCTATTATTCTCAGGTTTGGTCTTTTTATTGTGTCCCATATTTCCTGAATGTTTTGTGATGAGAATTTGTTGGCTTTGCTGTTTTCTTTGATCAGTGCGTTTATTTTCTCTATGGTGTCTTCAGAATCTGAGATTCTTTCTTCTATTTCTTGTATTCTATTGATTATGCTTGCTTCTGTAGGCTCTGCTCGTTGACCTAGATTTTCTGTATCCAGCTGGTCCCCCGTTTGTGTTTTCTTCCTTGCTTCCATTTCAGTTTTCATTTCTTGAACTGTTTCCATTACCTGTTTGTGGGACTCATGTACATAATTACTCAATTCTTCAAACTTTTTGTTATACTTCTCATCCATTTCTATAAAGGTGTTTTTTACATATTGTTTAAGGGACTCTATTGCTTTCATAAAGTCGATTTTTTCCACTTCTTCTGTGTTAGGGTGATCAAGACCTTCTGTTGTAAGATCATTGGGTTCTGGTGCTTTCATGTTGTTTTTCAGATTATTGGGTGAATTTTTGCCTTGGCGCCTGCCCATCTCCTCCTATTGGTGCTCTCTAATTGGTCTTTTAAAACCAGATCAGGTTTCCCTGCTGGCCAGAGGCTCCTCTTGCAAAATGCCCTCGTTCTGTCGGTCGTGACTATTTCTTTTAATGGTCATATAATTTTCAGGTGAAATCTCCAATTGCTCAAACTAAAAGGATCCTATGAGCAGAGAGGAAAAGCAGCACGAATGGCCAGTTACTAAATACCCAAAGTCATGGAAGTCAGTGTTCTAGTCATGTAACAAAATAAAATGCACCAATCATTTTACAAAGAAGAAAGGTGAGCTTTTACTTCAAAGTCAGTTGATCTGTTGTCTAGGGCCTGTGGTAAGACAATGCCTGGCAGGGCGTGCATGGTGGAGCCCCGTGCTCACCTCACAATTGTGTAAAAGCAGAGAGAAGTGGGGACCAAGGATGTGGGGAGGAGTGAAGGGGGATAAGAGAGAAGGGGGAGAGGAAGAAGAAATGGGGGAACAGGCTGGAGTCCAGTGACCTCTAGTCTCTGCCTCCTTAAGTTTCCACTACTTTGGATAGTGTCGTTGGTTGAGATCAGGCTTTTAGCACATGGGCCTTCAGAAGACACCCACATCTAGTTATAGCTCAGGTAAACTGTCAAGACACAAGTGCATATGGTTTTCAAAAGCTTATTGGTGGCTATATGCACCTTAGGACCCTGAAATTCCAATGATAAATGGGAGAATTTGGACCATTGAAGGTGAAATCAGATGGACTTGTGGATAGAATATGCCTTCAGTTTGTTTTCAGAGCATGCAGTGGTAAGTGGATGTCTGACAGAATGTTGCAGGGCACATTAAGATCAATCATCTTTCCTTTCATAGCAAATGGTGCTGGAACTTAGAGAGAACTGCAGTTGCTTTGGAAAACATCAGAATACTATTTTTCCTTTCTTGTTTATGTCATGAATTTGTTCACATACGCAAAAGTGTTTGCACATACAATTGTTAAGCCTCAAGCCTGGTACAAATGACTGAGGTGCCTATTTAACATACCAAAGTGGACCAGGCCACCAGGTTCTCCCAGCATTCCTCAGTCCCTACCTGTTGCAATATGGCTGGCATACTCTACCCTCTACATACACACACACACACACACACACACACACACACACACACACACACACCCCTCTTCATTCCAGGAGCTTGGGTGCCCTTCCCGCAGAGGCTCTTCCCTATATAATCCAGCCACTGTGGTTACCTGCCCTTTCTTTGCCTTTTGCCCTCTTGACTGCTGCACTTGGTTCCCCTTTCTGTCCTCTCCCATCCCCTCCCCTCTCTCTTTACAAGGCTCAGGGGTTATGTCCACTCTGGACTCACCCAGATGTCTCTGCCACCGAACATGCGCTCCCTTTTATCTACAATAAACTCCTCCACCATGCCTAGGAGCAATCATGTCTTTCCTTTTTATTTCTTTTTTTCATTCAACAATTAAAAAATAAATGTCAGGGTAGTCTTGAAGTTCCTTAAAGTTGAATATAGAATTTTGTAGTACTGGAAATTGTATTCAGGGCCTCATATGTTAGACAAAGTGCTTTACAACTGAACCACACCCCCCAACCCCTGAATACAGGATTTAGATATGACTTAGTGATTCTACTTAAAGGTCTATATAAGAAATAAATGACAACTTTTATTTACATAAAATATGCACATTATTTGTAATAGCCCAAAATATTAACCCAAATATCCACTAGCTATAATATAAGTGATAACTACAGTGTGTTATAACTATACAGTGGAATTCTCCCTGGGCATAACAAAGAATGAAGTGTTGGCACATGCTGCAGTTGGCAAGCCTTAAAGGTACTGCACTAGAGCTGGAGTGTAGCCCAATGGTAGAATACCTGCCTGCCTTGGGAAAGGCACCAGAGTTGATCTCAGTGCCATAGAGGGAAAAACAAACCATTAGGCGAAATGAAAAAGAAGAAAAATGTCTCCTTCCATTTCTGTGAAGTGCCTTGGACAGGCAGATCTCTAGAAAGTAGGTTAGTGGTTGACTGACACAGGATTCCACCTGGTGAGGTGAGAGTGTTTGAAACTGGTTACTGTGTTAGCTGCACTTACCTTGAATATATACTGAACTTTTATATGTAGTAAGGAGTTGTATATTGTGTGAATTGGATTTGAATTAAACTATTAAGTCAAAAGAAGATAAATTTCAGGTCCATTACACAACTTTCATAGTTATAAACAATTGGGCTAAAACTGAATGATCTTAAATCATAATTTGGGCAATATCCTCAGGCTGTTGGGACATTTATGGAACATACCTACACACGTGTTGTGACACATGGAGAGTACAAATGTGTGTTATTACACTCCCTGGCATGCACTTTGTTCTGCTTGCTATATGAAAACCATTGTCTTGGTCAGGTCTGAATATTTTGTGCCAAAGAATGCTCAAAGAATGTTCAAGGAATAAATGTGAATGTCATCGGCTATGGAATTAGATTTGATCTCTATTTGAAAATAACACAAAAGAAATTATGCTCAATAAATAGAAATAACTTAAGCTGACAGAATAAATGCAAAACTTAAAAAAAAACCACAAAGTCTACTTCCTCCTCCTCAGAAAAGAAACATACAAACATGATTCTTTTTGTGTGTCATACAGCCTGAGAAAGCTGCAGCCACTGACACAGCTTTGAGACTCTGTTAGACTCAGAGATACTGGTTCTGCCAACTCTAAAAAACTTCAGCTCTTAAGGAAATTCTGTGCCTATATGTATAGATAAAGCCCTCAAATAAAATTTCTTTTCTTTTTAACTTTTTGCTTATTTTATTTTATTATTTCGTTGAGTTTTTGAGACAGGGTTTCTCTGTGTCATCTTGACAATACTGGAACTCACTCTGTAGACCAGGCTGGCCCTGAACTAAGAGACTCGCCTGCCTCTACCTCCAAGTGCTGGGATTAAAGGTGTGTGCCACCATGCCCAGCTCCATATATGCTTTATATTGGAGGAAAATAGTTTCTTACCTGCATTGTGTAATTCAGCCAAATATTTTGCTTCAGAAAGAGATGAGAGTCATTACAAATCACCTCTGGGAATATCATGTCTAAAAATTAATTTCAAAACACTTAAAAGATTTGATTTTTAAAAAATTTTTTATCTATGTTATTGTGTCTCTGGAGTTACAGGCAGCATCCATGTGCATGTAGGAACCAAACTCTGATCCTCTCCAGGAGCAAAAAGTGCTCTGAACCACTGAGCTGCCTCTCCAGTCCCATCACAGACTTCTTGTATTTTCCATTGGCATTGTCAAATTATTAAACTCCTAAAACTTGATTTGTTAGCTCCATTGACTCTACAAGTGGCACATCATTTTTAGGTTTAACTTCAACTTTATCAGCATTTTTATCTTGCTGTGATTGGACCAGCCTCTAGCTATGGATTCCAAACTCTGTGTCAGTGATCTCCCTCGTGCAGTATAATGTGCTTGTTCATCATTATCTCAGAGACTGCTCTGAGCAACACAGCATGTGTACAACTTAGAAAAATTGATACCCACACTCTGAAAGATATCCAGTTGTCAGGTTGCTTCTAAGAACAATGCTTCATCAAAGTTTGGAGAGCCCTCTCTTTTATTCTTTGGCTTCTCTTTCCCATCACAGTCCTTATCTCTACAGTAGCCCCAGTGCGGACCACTGGTTCTCCCCTTTCTTCACCCTGAACCATTAGGCAAGAATGCTCTGAAGCCAAGAGTACCTCAGAGCTCATAAGCAAAGACACATTCCCCTAACACAAGAGTACGACTATACATTTGGAGCCCTATATTAACCACAATATAAATAAAAGACCCAAGAGTATTTTTAAACAACAACAAATGAGCGTTCTTTCAGTTTACTAAGAAAAAGGTGTGAAAATGAGGACACAGATCTGCATTCTTTCATAGTAGACCCTTGGTGGTTTTTTTTTTAACTATCAGCAAAGGAGTATGTTTATCTTTACAGATTTGAAGACTTTGATCAGTTGAACTCCAGTAATGAAAGTCCATTAGATACTCAAGTACATACTTTGTTTTCCCAGTCAGAAAAATCTGTACTTCAAGAATTTTAAAAATATTTGGAAGAGACCTTACACAGAGTCATATACATGCACACATGCAAATATTTCCCACATTTTGGGAAGTTTGTCAGTAATCAAGATTGTATATGAGCTAACCTTGTTTCATTAAAGAGTGTGTACCATCAGTGTCTAGACTAAACAACCCCTTGCAGAGACATTTTCATTGGAGGTCTATCTCTCCAGGATTATGGAGAGAAGTGGTTCTTAACCTGTAGGTTGCAACCCTCTGGGGGTCATACTACCCTTTCATAGGGGTCACATATCAGATATCATGATTCATAATAGCAACAAAGTTACAATTATGAAGTAGCAACAAAATAATTTTATGGTTGGGGGTCACCACAATATGAAGAACTTTATTAAAGGGTCGCAGCATCAGGAAGGTTGAGAACCACTGTACAGAAACTCATAGATAGGTTCCAGTCCATGAGTTTGTAGAAAGCAAAGGTCACTCTGCACTGGAATGCTGCAAATTCACAAGCAGAATGAAACTTGAACTCAAATAGAATAGGGCTGTGTGCATAGAGCAAAGCACAGAAATACATAAGCTTATAGCTCACCTTCTCTTGCTGAGGGTGAGTGTTCAAGCAGAGCTACACATGGATATGAGGTTTCTTCTTCACTTCTTCAGTAGCTCTATTAGGCCAAGCTTAGTCATTTGTCCAAGTAGGTAGACTTGCTTTAGTCTCTAATGTTGGGGAGACTAGAAGGGCTGCTGAAGATGGGAAACATTGGCTATTGGTCTATCCTGTCATCCAACACAGGTAAAGCATTTCTGATCTAAAAATCTGAAACTCAAGATTCTTCAAAAATTGGAAACTTCTTGAGCACTGACATGATGTCACACATAGACGGTTCCACATATGACTTTAAGTGAGGGGTCACTGTCAAAATATGGTGCTTTTAAACTCCCATGTGTAACATTGCGTAGTCTATGAATATAAATGCATCTGAAGCATGAGTAAACTTTGTGCTTGGACATGGAACTCATCCTTAAGATAACTTGTTAAGTATCCGCAACTGTTCTAAAATTTCACAATTAAATCTAATCCCAAACACTTGTTGTCCTAAGCATTTTAGATAGGGAGTATTTGAACTATCTAGTTTCTGTCTGAGGAGCATTAGCCCTATTGCACTATGACAGCAAGAAAGGAAGGTTAGAGCCGGCTGTCCTGGTGACACAGTCCTTACTGTCTTGTGTAAGATAAGCTCATTAGACCTGTTGCTAGGGAGGCTGCAGAAGCAACGTCACCATACAAATTGACTGTGAAATGAGAGAAAGAGGACAGAGAAAACTCTAGAAATAGATGTGACAACAGTGGTGCATCTTGAAAACAGGGAGTCCTGTGGAGAAGCCTGTGTTGGGCAGATGCAGATGTTCAGAGGTATAGGCAAGTCATTGGTATGACTAGCCACAAAGATTGGGTGCATCCAAGAAGAATTCAGGAGAGAAAGATTGAAATGCCCCCTACATAGATATCATAAATGAAGACATGAATTGATGACCTGTCTCATAAATAAATACCAAGATGAAAAATGTCACAAAACCACAGTAGACAGTGGAGGAAAGAAATTGCCACCCTGTTTCACACCTCTGTAACCTCTCTCTGACATTATAGAATGAATCCCATATTTTTTTTAATATTTATTTATTTTGTATACAATGTTCTGTCTGTGTGATGCCTGCAGGCCAGAAGAGGGCACCAGACCTCATTACAGATGGTTGTGAGCCACCATGTGGTTGCTGGGAATTGAACTCAGGACCTTTGGAAGAGCAGACAATGCTCTTAACCACTGAGCCATCTCTCCAGCCCATCCCATATTCTTAATATAGAGGAATATAATAGTAGATTCTGACTCAGAAATCTTTATCCAAGATAGACTTCTTCATAGTCTTCAGTGATGTCTTCAGAGTCATACCCCCTGCCCGCTGCTCATTATTTTTTGAGCTAGCATTTTAGTATGTACCTCAGGCTGGCCTCAGACTCACTGCTCTGGCCTCCTGCCTCCTTCTCTGAGTGCTTTGATAGCAAGTGTGTCTGGCAGAATTGTTAGTGCATGTATGTATATATGTGTGCATGCATGTTTGCTTGTTTGTGTGTTTATGTGCTCCATGTTTTCTGTTACTTGTTTGTTCATCCACTGAAGATAATGGACTAGTTGGCACAGCTAATGGGTAATGACATGAAGGTGACAAAGAAAAGTTTAAGGCGTGCAGTTTTTTGGAAACACACAAGGATCTCTATATATAGCCTAGACTGACCTCAAACTCATGGTCCTGCTGTGTCAGCCTCCTGAGGTCTGGGGTTACAGGCATGGGCCTCCACCCTTGTTGGTAGCATATGACAGAAAGGAGAGTGCCACTGTGAAAGTTTAGGCCATGAGTTCTGAGCTGTGCTGTGAATGCTTAACTCACCAACAGAGGGAAGGAAAGGCAGAAGATGCATTTCGCTCTTCACACTGTCTCTTCTAGATGAAGTAGACAAATAGCAGCCACTTCCTGCCCAGAGTTAACCATTCCCAACTGCTTTATGATTGTTACCTTCTTCTCCTTGCAGCCTTATGGTCATCATCCCCTAACTTCAGGACTGTCTTGTGTTTTATCTGTGGCTCCTAAGGCATCTAGTAAAAATATATAGAAGAGGGTCATCACAAATTCTAAAATGAGAATTTGGGAAACTCTTGTAGCTCTGTGGCTTCCTTTTTATAAAGTGAGCTAAGTATGATCTGCGAGGGATTGAACCTAAAACGCAAATGTTCACTTGTATTTCTGTATTTAAAAATCTTAAATAGTTGGCAGACTTACAGACTATTAAAATTTGGAATGAACTATAGCTCCATGATATAGTACCGCTTATATTTGAGTTGAACTCCCAACATGGAAGAGAAGAATTCAGAAAGGTGAATTATTAATTCATATATCAGCCTGGGCAGTAACATTATGAGTGTGCTGGCAATATTACAACATCTGAAATCACTCAGCTCTACTCTCAATATATCTCTACCATGACCAAAATTTTTTCAAAAAATTTTTTGAATGTGAAATTTTAATGGCAACATAGTGCATGTTTCATTTTGCCCCTCATAATGTTTTAAAAGATTCAACTCAGGATATGAGCTGGAATTTAGAGCTGAATTGTAGATGATATACATTTAACATATGTGTGTATACTGTAAATTTTTAAGGATGTATTTCTTCAGAAATATGTGTGCTGTGCATTGACAGGCCAGAGCTTTAAGCCCTGTTTTCTGAATTTTTTATTATTGTTGGAGAATGTGAGAATTTTTCTCTCCTTGAACTTGCAGCTCACAGAATCTACTAAATGAACTATTAGATGCAAGAAGTTTGAAAAGTACCTGACACCTGCCAAAGGTGTAGTAAATGCATGTTGCTGTTGTTACTATTATTTCTCCAAAGACCATTCTTTTAACTCAGATGCTTTCATGGGGAGTACTAGTATCTGTGTTGACTCAAGCCATACCAAGATACAACTTTTTACCTCTGGGGTCCTGTCCTCTCCCTTTTAATCTACTTTGGAATAGTAGATACACTAAAGGGAGTTAATTCATCCAGGCATCCACAGAGAAGATGACTACTTTCACCTCATTATTGTGTGCAGATACAACATACCAGCACAGTGAAAATCACCCTTCAAGCAAAGAGACTACAGGAGCAGACTTGAGAAAAACAAATCAGTTTAAGTTGTGAATTGGGACAGGTCAGAATAGGTAGGAGACTTTTAAGGAATGGAGATGGTGTGCCGTGGTCACCCCAAGGCCATAAGAATGTGGTGTACAGTGGTCACCCCAAGGCTATAAGAAAGGTGTTATGCAGTGGTCACCCTGAGGCTATAGAGAGGTGTTGTGCAGTGGTCAACCTGGGGCTATAGGGAGGTGGTGATGGAGGAAGGACATTGGTTAATTATAATAAAGAAACTGCCTAGGCCCCTTGATAGGCCAACCCATAGGTGGGTGGAGTAAACAGAAGAGAATGCTGGGAGAAAGAAGCTTAGTCAGGAGTCGCCATGATTCTCCCACTCCAGACAGACACAGGTTAAGATCCTCCCTGGTAAGCCACCTCGTGGGCTACACAGAATATTAGAAATGGGTTAGAACAATATGTAAGAGCTAGCCAATAAGAGGCTACAGATAACGGGCCAGGCAGTATTTAAAAAAATACGGTTTCCGTGTAATTATTTCGGGGCATAACCTAGCCATGCGGGCGGCCGGGTGCCGGGGAAGCAGCCCTGCCACTCCTTAATCAACAAGGTGGTGTGCAGTGGTCACCCCAGGCTATAAGAGCATGGTGTGCAGTGGTCACCCGAGGCTATAGGGAGGTGGTGTGCAGTGGTCACCCGAGGCTATAGGGAGATGGTGTGCAGTGGTCACCCCGAGGCTATAGGGAGGTGGTGTGCAGTGGTCACCCCGAGGCTATAGGGAGGTGGTGTGCAGTGGTCACCCCGAGGCTATAGGGAGATGGTGTGCAGTGGTCACCCCGAGGCTATAGGGAGGTGGTGTGTAGTGGTCACCCGAGGCTATAGGGAGGTGGTGTGCAGTGGTCACCCCGAGGCTATAAGAGAGTGGTGTGCAGTGGTTACCCCAAGGCTATAAGAGTGTGGTGTGCAGTGGTCACCCTGAGGATATTTTATCTTGGATCATTTGTGATCCCTTCCAGCTGTGACCATGTCTGCTCTGGCTCAGATGGAAGACCTTGATCTCTATGTTTTATAGCCTATATTAGATGAATGACTATGAATGCAGGATTAGAATTTAATTAATTTCCTTTACTCTCTTAGCATCAGTATTTAATGGAGCTGTTTCTTAAAATAGAGGGCTCTGGAAAAAGAGGCCCTGATTTGGGTCATGGTTTCTCCTCAGTGTCTGCTGCCTATCTCTCTCCACTTCCTTTATCACTTCCACCTCTGAGGTTTCTTCTTGTCAGTTGCCTAATAGATGCTCTCATCTTGTGTGATTTTTTTCCTCAATAATGTGTTAGACATATGTAGAAGATATATCTGATGCTATTTACCTTTTTTATGGCAAAGCCAACTAATTGACAGGTACCTCCTGTATATGTGTTACATAATTAAATTGGTGACTGTCTGCCATTTGAGATATACAACAGAAGTATAAAGCATGAACCTTCATCTGAAGACACTTCACCTGCTATGGATGAGAGGACTACACATAGAAAAGCATCAGAGAGCAACACCATGTTCTTCTGTGGCTGTCTAAAGGAAGACAGCATGCATTCTTGGAATGCCCTTAAGAGTGACCTTTGCTTCAAATGACTCCTTGGAGGGCTAGACATACAGCCTGCAAATACCAATTGAGCAGAAATGCAATATCTAGACCAAGTTTATATTTATGTATTAGTTTTCCTTTATTACCTATAAAATTATCAGGTAACTATCTGAGAAACCCTCCTCTCTAGTCCCTAGGAAGAGGATGGTTTATTTGAGCATATTTTTAAAAGTTTTAATGTGCTTCTATTCATTGGAATTATACATATTGTAATCCTTTCACCATATATGAAATATATAGTAACACTCAAACCAAAATAATTTGCTGACAACTTCTAATATTCTAATATAATAATTCTAATAACAATAGCACTTAAATTGCTGTTTACTTGGGATGATTTAAATTTAAGCAGTTTCCCAATTTGCATATCTGAATAATCCAATTTAAGATAACGTTCTTATTGTGTAAGTTTGTTCTGTCACTGAGTTGGGACTCCCTTGTTGCCTCAACTCCTTGTATATGATACATTGTCCTCATGCTGTATTCTGGTCGATATTCTGGAGTCAGCCTACCAGTTCTAGTTTTGTCCCTTCAGCCTAAACGTACTCACCAAAGTATACTTCTTGCAGCTTCCCCCAAATTTCATAGTTTCCCACATCACAGTATCCAAGTTTGCGCTGTTCAACCCTGCTTTAGCTTCCCTACAGGTCATCAGGGTGACATAGAACAGAAATTTAACATCTAAGCAGGGTTCTTTAATGGAGCCAAATAACCTAGCCAAGAAGTCGTGTTAAGAATTGATGGCCAAGACATTACTTTTTTTGTAGCTGACATACCATATGCATTAGGCACAGATTCTGACTTAAATTCTCTCCAGAGACAGTACAGACATGCGGAAAAAGAAAGGGATGATGTGATCAGTTATTAACAATGTCTGGCTGCCAGAAATGCAGTCAGACTCTTATGGACATTGCTGCATACAAGTTGAAGAATCTAGATGCCACTCTAAATTTCTGTTGTATGTTTTCAGGATGAGAGTGCATTTCCAGGACATTCTTTAGGCTGACCCATCAAAACGAGAAGTCATTATCTTTCAACACTTTTTGTGTTTTGACAAGACGTGAACTTTATGTGTAGAGAGCTGCTCAATATAATGCTAAGATCCAGATACTGAGATTTTTTTTTAAGAAATGGGCAGAATTCTGAATCCTTTGCTTGCTTACATCTTAATATTCAGAAAAAGCCTATAAAGTCTTTGTGCACACACACGTGTATGTGCACGCGCGTGCATGTGTTCGTGTGTGCAAGAGAGAAGGAGAGTTTTGCTTTTCATCTTTTTTCTAAGTTAAATAGAATTTCATTTTAGTGACCATTAATAGAACATGCATTATTGGTAAGAGAGTTGACTTTAAATTTTTTATTTGTGTGTGTATATTTGTAAGTGTGCTTACGTTATTCACAGAGGCTAGAAGGACACACTGGATGCCTTGAGGCTATGGAGTCACAAATGTTTGCTAAGTACCCAGTATGAGTGCTGCCACCAGAACTCCTTCTCTGACAGCACTCCTAACCATTGAACCACCTCCAGAGAACCTAGACAACGACGACCCTCAGAGAGACATACATGGATCTAATCTCCATGGAAAGTAGAAAAAGATCTCCTGAGTAAATTGGGAACCTGGGGACCATGGGAGAGGGTAGAAAGGGAAGGGAGTGGGGAAAATATATAGCTCAATAAAAATAATAGAAAAAGTCAGAAGCCCTCAAAGTGCAAGACACCAAAGAATAAGGATTTGGAAAGGTATAAAAGGAGACAGCTACTCCGTGTCCATAGTACTCCATAACCACCCTGGCCACACCATGTTAAAAATGTTTTCATAGCTATTCCTAAGCAATCTGTATAATTTCTAGTTCTTTAATTATATCCTCAGAATATTTTGAGAATCAATAAAATAATAGGCAGATGTGGCACTATTTACAATGCCATTCCATCTGGATAAGCCCATCATGAACTGACGATGCATTTAATCTACCTAACAAGCAGCACAGCTTTACCTCACCCATCTCAAATGTACACAGAATCTTACATTCACCTACCATTGGATAAAATTATCTACCACAAAGCCCATTCTATAACAAAGCATCAAAGCTTAAGTAACCTCTTGGGTACTAGATCAAACGTACAAATCAGAATAGCTGGATGGACACATCATGAAGTTGACAAATCCTGACAAGCCAGAGACCATCTGTATAAATCATGCTATAGCAGCCATGGTATATTTTACAAAGAACAGTGGCAGTATACAAGGAAGAGATGAGGCAGGCCATAGTTTTCTCCTTTCTATGCGACCTTGGACAAGTGACCTGACTGCTTTGTGCCTTCTTTTGCTTAACCCTGAGCCTGGGTGTTAAAAGTTATGACAGCAGCATAAGGGAATCTATGAAGAAGTGCCCTGGAAAATGAAAAATGCTACTCTCATTTTTCTTTAAGAATAAGAACCTATATAATAAGAATTTAGGTAGTGATATTCTGAATGCGTACACAAGACCATAGTTACTGTAAGTTGTAAATCACATGGGAAAGTCTTTACTTCTGTGATCTGTGGCCGCTGTTTGTCCTGAGTGCATCTTCATTGCTCATCCACATGTCCTGATGTTTCCAGAGAGGTTAGTGTCAGAAATGGTAATGTCACTGACTACCAGGGCAAGATGTTCCTAGTTAAATGTGTGTAGACTGTACTTCATTCTCTGTAACCCCTCCCAATAGAACTGTTACTCCAGTTACTACTGCTTGTCTTGAAAGAAAACATTAAAGATTCCTAAGAAATGGGAAGGAAAAGTCTTTGGACCACATACTGATGGAGGAAGGTCACTGGTTAAAAAAATAAAGAAACTGCTTGGCTGGCCCTCATAGGTTAAAACATAGGTGGGAGGAGTAAACAGAAAAGAGTGCTGGGAGGAAGAGGAAGTGAGCTCAGAGGCCATGCTCCCCTCTCCTGGGCAGACGCCATGAAGCAAGCTGCCAGGTCAGACATGCTGAATCTTTCCCAGTAAGACTGATGCTACACAGATTATTAGAGATGGGTTGATTGGGATATGAGAATTAGCCTGTAAGGGCTAGAGTTAATGGGCCAAGCAGTTTAAATGTTTACATGAAGTGTTTAAATGAATACAGTTTGTGTGTTGTTATTTCAGGGCATAAGCTAACCAGGCAGCTGGGAGCTGAGTGACAGGAAAGCAGCCCGCAGCTCCTATTTAAATGAATACAGTTTGTGTGTTGTTATTTCGGGGCATAAGCTAACCAGGCAGCTGGGAGCTGGATGGCAGGAAAGCAGCCCACAGCTCCTACAACAACATACTCTTTGAGTGATGGAGGAAGAGGGAGCACATATGAGAACAAGAGCCCTTTGCATCAGACACAGTGCTTCTCCAGAGTCCAGTTCCCACCAAAGTCTGCACCAGAGGACAGAATGTCTGCCTCAGCTGAAGGGTTTGGGCTATGGAAATGGTAAGGCCTTCTGGGTTGCACTGTACTCCACACACTTAAGGCTTTGCAAAGGTCTTTGGAGATGTGGAAGAACAAGGTCAGGTCTCTATTTGAGACAAAGGCTAACTTCAGACTTGAAAAGGAAAACTCATAGATTATTTGAAGTATGCTGTTCATTATGAATAGAACATCAGATAGTGGAGTGTGAAGTGAGAATGATGGAGACTGGCTACTTCTGCCTCTTCTTCTGCCAGTAACGTGGGTCCCAGTGTGCCTTGCTCATCTATGACATAACATTTCCCACACTGACTTCTGGTTGTTGGTGGACCCATTGCCTCTCTTTAACTGATCAATAGACACCTCAATACCCAAGACACTAGGAGACATCCTAGTCGCAATATTTAGCAGGCCAACCGTGGAGCCGGACTCCATCAAATAGGAAAGCTTGATCCCAAATTTCAGTGTTCATAGTGAGACTATTTTCAGCTTTCTCAGAAACAGCATCTGTAAATAATCAGGCAGAAACCTTTTATGAAACAACATAAGAAAAACCTCAAATCTATTTATTCTAAGGCTGCAACATTTAAACAAGATTTTTAACCCATAGGGATGCCAAGATCAACATGGAGCTTCCTGCACATAAAAACTGGAATTTCATAGCAGTGTGGGGGCAAGAGCTATGATCACATCTCCCCCTTCCTAAATTATATACTGCTTACTGTTACTGTGAACAGAGGTCTGGATGGAGACGGGCTTGTGGCTGATGTAAGACCCACTACAAACTCTGCTCTTCTATGATGTGGTATCTGTTGTGATAGGGCTCGGAGAGCCATCAGGCTAGCTGGACTGTTTAAGGCAAAAAGGTCACTTGTAGTTCATGCCACAATTTAAATCTTCCATGAAATTTAGCATGGAACTTTCATTTTGCATAGAAAAATGATTAAGGACATTACATAATATATTTTCATTAGAAGATGGTGTTCTGAACATTGCTTTAGTGGCAGCTATAAATGCCATTCCGAAGTCCGTTACTTTTTCATACAATTTGGATGAAGGAAGAAGTAGTTTTCTATAAGATGGTGTTAAACATGACTTTGAATAAACTCTTCTTGTCTGGGTATGTAGCTCAGTGCTGCTACCCACAAGACCCTGTATTCCACCTACACACTGACAAGAAACAATAGCAACAAAATCTTTTCATCTCTTCTAGCAGCATAATTTTCTCCCAAGGAAGAGAGACTGTTGTGTCTGGAAGACCCTGCAGTGCTCTATCCTCCCGAACCAGGTTTAGAGCAGGGGCAGGGGTGAGGAGTGAACAGCTGAGAGGAGACAGGACTCTAATAATCCTGCGGTGCTGGGAGAACCTGGTGACCAGCATCCATTCTGATATGCTAATAGGCACCTAGGCATTTGTAAATGTGCACACTTCACCCCACATTTCCATGAGTGCATATGTAGGATGTAATGCAGAGAGTCTCTGCATATATTTTGTGTAGTTATAGAAATTAGCTGACCTGGAATTCACAGAGATCAGCCTGCCTCTGTTTCCTAAGTGCTAGGATTGAAGTCATACACTGACACTCAGTAAGAAAATAACAATAGTTATTTTCCAGGAGGAGAGTAAAATTGGAAAAGGTAGAATTTTTGTATTTTCATCACTGATTTCTCCTTGTTTGAATTCCTCATTAAAAAAAACATACAATTGTTTATCTCTGGTTCTTGGCACATGACCTGGCAACTAAAAATATTCAGTGTTAGGTAGGTGGCTCCACCCACAGAGAATTACACATCTGACTTTATGAGGGTTAAGAGATGGATAAGGAGGAGGAAACTGAACTAAGGCTTAGGAAGGAAAGTAGGAACTGTGACTGATTCTGGAAAAGGCCCTTGGAAATCAAAGAAGAGTTTTGAATGCTGATGTTAAGCTAAATATCTTATCTTAAAAATTGTCCAAGGATCAGAGAAATGGTTAAAAGGTGATTGTTGCTAAGCCAGCCTATCTGAAAGTTCAATACCCAGGACCCACAAGATGAAAAGAGAGAATCAGCTCTACATGCCACACATATCCCCCAAATAAATTTGTAAATAAATACATAATGAAGTTTTAAAATGACAACAAAAATTTGTCTCAAGGGGCTGTGGTCATGGCTGGGTTGGTGAAGAGCTTCCCATTCATACTCTTTAGCCTGAGGGCAGGAGTTTGCATCACTGGAGGTAAAGACAGGGAGATCCCTGGAGCTCATTGTTCAGCCAGCCGACTTAGTCAAATTGTTGAGCTCCAAATTCACAGAGGTCTTGTCTCAAAAAAATAAGGTAGAGAGTGATCAAGGTGGATAGCAGCACCAGTCTTTGGCCTCTACACACCCCCATCACTCCCGTACCCACCTGCATATGTGTACACACTCACACCAAAGTGTACATATTCTATACCACACACACAATGAAACAAAACCTGGCCTAAATTAGCTACAAAGCTACTGGTGACAACGCATAGTCCGAGCAATAATCATCTCCATCCCCAAGGCTTTATCTGTGGGCTGAACAAAGGCCATTGACAGAGTTCACCTGCTTACGAGCTGGAGTAACTAGACTAGCCCATGTGTATCAAAAAGGCTGTGTGGGGGCTGGAAAGATGTCTCAGTGGTTAAGAGCACTGACTGTTCTTCCAGAGGACCCAGCTTTGAGTCTTAGCACCCACAAGGCAGCTCACAAGGGTCTGTATGTAATTCCAGTCCCAGGGAATCTGACCTCTTCTGGCCTCCAAGATGCACAGATTTATATGCAAGTCAAACACCCACACACATAAAAGTAATAGTTAATAACAAAGACAAGTCTTGTGCTCACAAGCCAAGTGAGGGGAACTAAAGGGTTTTCTGAGCTGTGTTGGAAAGGGGACAACAGCTGTATCACGTGTACTTGGCCTGGGACAGCCAGCTCAGTTTGCCCCACGGATTGCTTGCTAGAGTGCTGAGAATATTCGCTTCCACCCAGCTGACAAAACCCAAGCATGGAACCATCTTTTGGCTCCTCATCTTGGCAGGGGGTTGGAAACATTTGCAGGTGCTCAGAGTTAATTTGTAGAGAGACAGGAATATCTAAATGAGACTTCAGTCAGCTGTCAGTCATTGGAGTCACTTAAGCCTCTGACCAAGTGAAGACTTGCCTCAGTCTGTGTGGCAGAGTCTATGGGATGCAGATGCCGTGTGTTATACTGGAAAGAAGCTGACTGAAATCACTGACTTCCTAAATTAAAGGCACAGAAGACTCCTATGTAATTCTGCTAATTACACATCCCTTTTTCTCCTGCATTCCTTTTATTTCTTTCTATTCACCTCTGTCTCCTCATCTACAAGATCTTGTGCTAAAAGCAAGCTGTAGTCGAAGATCTAAGAAGGGCCCACTGGCCTCAAAGGGAAACAAAAGCCCCTTGTTTGAAAGTCCAAAAGCTTCAAGATCTAGTTTCTGACAGTCATAGGAAATAGTAAAGCATTTCAGGAGAGTCGTGAATACCTTTGATTATGTTTCCCATCTGCTCTCTACTAAGATGGACTGTTAATAAAACATCCTTGGTTTTTATTACTAGGCAGAAAGAGTCCAGATCATCTCGTTTCTCATTAAAGTATATGCTTGTGGCATTATTGCGGAGTTTTCATAATTCAGCTCTAGAGACAAGCTCATTTCCACAATACACAGTCTTAGACAACTTGGAGCTGTGGTTTTCACAGAAAGGCAGATATGCAAGGCAGGGCAAGTAATGGAGGATTATCTAGTCTGATGGCCGCAGACACCAAAGTGTGAGTCTGATGCTTGGTGGTGGTAGGAGTAAAGACTGACGGATTATTGCTTCCTGTGTCACAGGGCCAGATAGAAGAGGTCTGGCTCTTGGGTGGGTAGTTTGCCTATTAAAGGCTTCCTTCCAGTGGTGACTTTTGCTGCCTTTAAGAATTGGTCTATCCCCAGCTAGAAGTGCTAAAAACTGTCAGAACATGCAGGAGGTAAGAATTATATGCTGTACAAATGAGTGGAGGTACTCTTTTATTGCCATTTGCTAAATTATACAATCTACAAAGATCTAATACATTTACCTTCTACATCTGGAGGCAATCCAGCGCTACTATTACTTCTCCCTTCACTCCCTTGGTTTTCAAAGTTTGGGAATCCCCCCCCCCCCCCCGAAGACATTTTATTTTCTATCTTAGGCTAGCCTGGAACTCATGATACAGCCCACACTTGCAGTGAACTCCAGGCAATCTGCTTCTACACCATGGCTCACCCCCCCCCCCTTTCCTCTTAAAGACTTTTAAAGGACCTTTTAGAATGGTAGACTTTTGGTTTTTTCCCTCTCCATTGTATTTTTGGACTTGGTGTTTAGCCTTCATGTATTCTGTTAATTTATACAACTTGGCAAGGCTTTTGTCCTTTGACCTTGGCAATACTGAGGAATACTATTGTCCTTTTGGCCCATATATTATATATATAACATCCTTTCACACCTGCTATGTCCAATGCTCTGCATGCTGTGTGAGACGGATAGTTATTAACAGAGTTTTTCCAAGTAGGGAAATGGGTACAGAGAGGTTAAGCAAACCTGGCCCTTTGGCTGCAGAGACCTGGGACCAACCCAGAACTTAAACTCTGAATGCTGCCATTTTTTACTCTGATCTCCACCTCTCCCTACCTTGCTGTCATGGCATTCAAAGGCTTTGAGTAGCACACACATGGTGCAGGGCAGGGCCGTCGTCCTCAGGACAAAAATGGCAGACTTCTGAAGTCTGACTTAGACTTATTAGAGAAAGATGAAAGGATGGAGGTACCCCAGCAAATTTAGAGGAAGTTTTCATTTTTTCTGTCTCCATGGAGATCTAACACTGCTAGGGTTTCTCCTGATGCATGAGGGATCAATTGCTACAGCAATGACCAGTTGTTTCTTGGAACTTGCTGATGACAGGGATCCCCAGAAGTCACCTCTGTGACGGTGTTTTAGCATCTCTGTCCTATCTACTTCCCACTCCAGTCACTAAACAGTCTAGTGATGTGGGGACAGCAGTGAGCTTCAGGATACTATACAACTGTGGTCTGGCTCAAAGGACCATGTGTTAATTACTTCCCCAGACTTTCCTAGTTTGATCTTTACTGTTTTTAGTTTGTTTTTGTGTTTGATGAAATGATCCCTGCATGGAACCCTTTAGGGGATGAAGACACGTGTATAAAAGGCCAGTTTTGCATTTGAATTGTAGGAGTTCTAGTTTATCTGAGAAAAAAATAGAAATAGGAGATCCCAGAAAGAAAAAGATCTGTGTGTGTGGAATGATGGATGAGTCCTCCTTCCTGAGTCCTCTCGCTCTGCCGTACTTCTCTGCACAGCCTTTGTGTTTTTTGTTTTTGTTTTGTTTTTTCAAAATTATATTATTTTATTGTTTTTATTAAGCTATATATCATTCTCCGCTGTGCTCCCTTCCTTTCCTCTTCTACCCTCTCACACTCCCAATTTACTCAGGAGATCTTGTCTTTTTCTACTTCCCTTGTAGATTAGATCCATGCATGTCTCTCTTAGGATCCTCATTGTTGTCTAAGTTCTCTGGGATTGTGAATCGTAGACTGGTTTTTCTTTGCTTTATGTCTAAAAGCCACTTATTAATGACTACAGATTCTATTTATCTTTCTGGGTCTGGGTTATCTCACTCAATATGATGTTTTTCACATTTATCCATTTGCCCGCATATTTCAAGATGTCATTTTTTTCCCGCTGTTTAGCACTTCCATGGTGTAAATGTACCACATCTTCTTTATCCATTTCTTGGTTGAGGGGCATTTATGTTGCCTCCAGGTTCTGGCTGTGACAAACAATGCTGTTGTGAACATAGTTGAGCACATGACCTTGTGGTATAATTGAGCATCCTTTGGGTATATACCCAAAAGTGGTATTGAGGTAGGTTGTTTCCTAATTTTCTGAGAAATCGCAATACTGATTTCCAAAGCAGCTATATCAATTTGCACTCCCACCAGCAATGTAGGAGTGTTACCACACATCCCTTTACCACACATCCTCTCCAGCATAAGTTGTCATCAGTGTTTTTTGATCTTGGCCATTCTGACAGGTGTAAGATGGAATCTTAGAGTTGTTTTGCATTTCTCTGATGGCTAAAGATGTTGAGCATTTCCTTAAGTGTCTTTTAGCCATTTGATATTCATTTGTTGAGAGTTCTCCGAGGTCTATACCCCACTTTTTATTCTTTTGATGACCAATTTCTTGAGTTCTTTGTATATTTTGGAGATCAGCCCTCTGTCTGATGTGGGGTTAGTAAAAATCTTTTCCTATTCTGTAGGTTGCCATTTTGCCTTGTTGACTGTGTCCTTTGCTTTACAGAAGTTTCTCAGTTTCAGGAGGTCCCATTTATTAATTGTTTCTTTCAACTTCTGTGCTACTGGGGTTATATTTATGAAGTGGTCTCCTGTGCCAATGCATTCAAGTGTACTTCCTACTTTCTCTTCTATGAGATTCAGTGTGGTTTATTTTATGTTGAGGTCTTTGATCCATTTGGACTTGAGTTTTGTGCACAGATAGATATGGATCTATTTTCGTTCTTCTACATATTGATATCCAGTTGTGCCATCACCATTTGTTGAATATGCTTTCTTTTTTCCATTTTATATTTTTGCTTCTTTGTCAAAAATCAGGTTTTCGTAGGTGTGTGGATTGATATCTGGGTCTTCAATTTGTTTCCATTGGTCCTCCTGTCTGTTTTATGCCAATACCAGACTGTTTTCAAAAGAGTTTTTGTTGTCATGTTCTGATCTGCTTGTCCTGATTATACCGTGGGAACATTTCATTCAAACGTTGTGTTTTGTTTGTTTGAGGAAAGATTGCATGTATCCCCAGCATGCAATCTCACAACCAGTTGCAACCTCACAACCTAGTCCCAGATGAACATGACGTTCTCATCCTCTAGCCTCCTCTTCCCAAGTGTTGGATCACAGGCATGGCCACAACACTGAGTATGTTCTACCTGAGATCAAACCCAGGGCCTGTACACCCTAGGCAAGGACTCAACCAGCTTAGCTACATCTCCATCCACTAAAAAAAAAATATGTATTTATTTTAAACATTTTAAAAAATTTTATTTTTATTTTATGTGTCGTGTTTGTGTGCAATGCTTATGAGTGTTTTGATTGCCTGTATATCTGGGCACTGCATGTGTCCAGTATTGGCAGAGGCCAGAAAAGGACACCAGAGCCCCTGGAACTAGAGTTACATGTGGTTATTAGCTGCTGTTTGGGTGCTGGGAATTAAACTCAGGTTGTCTGGACCAGCAACCAGTGCTCTTAACTGATGGGCCATCTCTCCAGCACCCCGTCCCATTTTTTTTGTTGTTAAAAAACATTTACTTGATCATTGTCTTATACTGTATGTTAGTATAATGACTAGAAAATCATTTATTGAGATCTTATGGAAACATAAGATACTATTTACTCATCTGTTTATAAATAGTTATATAAGTTATATTTTATTTGTTTATTTTATTTCCTCTCTCCCCTACTTTCCATAATAAAGGGGAAATATGCTGCTCTGTGGGGGGGGTGACTTATTTCGCTTAATTTGATGGTGCAGGTAGAAAATTATACATATTTTCCTGTTTTAATTGACTTATTTCATTTAACATAATTATTTTAAGATTCACCCATGTTATAGCATGTCAGAATTTTCCATTTTAAAGGAAGAATAATATTCTATAATATGCACATAACTGTATTTTATTTACCATTCATCTGTCAGTGGGTAGATTGTTTCTTTTTTGCACAGTTTTAAAATGACTAATTCATCTTATTTCATAGTGAGTGGGCTGTGGTTGAGAAAAAAAGACAACTTAGACTTTCAAAGTTCTTCATATAGAGTTATTCTTAATATTTACCTCCCCCCTGTACTGCTGGGTTTAGAACCCAGTCCTCACAAATTCAAGGCCATCACTCTGCCCCTGAACCATCCCCTTTGTGTACGCTGTACTGGTCGCATGTCTTATTTCTGATATTAGTAATGTGTGTGTGTGTGTGTGTGTGTGTGTGTGTGTGTGTGCACGTGCATGCACAGGTGGGTGTGTTGCCAGCAATATTGCAATGTATAGACCACAAAACAACTTTTGGGAGTCAGTGCCCACTTTCACCTTGTTGAGGCAGTAGCTGTCTTGTTTCTGTCATTATGTAGTGTACTGGCCCATTATCTTCTATCTTGCCTCCCATCTTGCCATAGAAATAATGGGTTACAGGTGCACACCACCACATCACCTCCTGAGCTTGTATCCCCATTTCCTTGGCCTAGAATTCACTATACAGATCAGGTTGGCCTAGAATTCACAGAGATCTGCCTCCTTCTGCCTCCCAAGTTTTGGGGTTAAGTGTGGACCATGCCCAGCTCTAAAATAGAATATTTCTCTTAAATATAATTTTTTTATTGAATTTTGAAATCTGC
>NW_026067944.1:106421-131019 GCF_014885135.2 Alexandromys fortis
TGTGTGTGTGTGTGTGTGTGTGTGTGTGTGTGAGAGAGAGAGAGAGAGAGAGAGAGAGAGAGAGAGAGAGAGAGAGAGAGGAAGAGAGGGAGGGAGAGAGAAAGAGAGTAAGTTTAGAACCATAGGAGTTTTTGTTATAATCTAGCAATCACAGAGTACTAAAGAAATGCAAGAGACAGAAACTTGATGTGGAACTCTTAAGTGCGGTGACAGTTTCTGCCCAGATCCTACTCATGCCTGCCTGCTGAGTCAGGAAAGAGAGACAGGAATTGTCAAAGTCTTATCAGGAATTGTGTCCTGTACTGTCTTTTAATAATATTGTCCAAGGAATTGCTGTACTAAGGAAGTGTGATAAAGCTGAGACTGAGCTTTAAACCCATATTTTCCCTGGGATACTGTGTCACATTTTGTCAAAAGCCAAAGACGTTGACTTAACCACTGACATTCTAATCAAGCATTATCAAAAGTTCATTTCCATTCTGAATTCCTTCTGTTAATGAGACGTAGTCATCATTCATCCAGCTATTTATTGTGTTCCTTATGTGCAGAGTTTTGCAATTCTGACTGCATACAGGAGTTACCCAGAGCCTTTAAAAAATAGAAAGATGTAGGAAGTTAAGGCCTACGAGGCCAAAAGGAGCTGACCTGGAGTCTGCCGGAGCTGTCCACTGCAGAAGACATTCAAGGAGAATAACTTTCTCCAGAAAGCATAATATCAAGCCCTACCCCCCCCCCCCCAGAGATTTGGTAGTTGTCTTTAGATAAGGCTGTAATTAGGGTGCACCCTGTCATCATTGATGCCTTTAATCTCTTATATTGCTTCTCCTGATCTTTAAATTTCTGTCAACTTACCTGGGTTATGGGGTACCCAGATAATTTGGTTGAACATTATTCTGGTATTTGATAAAGTATGTATTTTGAATTAGTAGATGCAGCAAAGCAGACTACCTTCCCTAGTATGGATAAGCTTCTTGCAATCTATTGAGAACATTCTCCCCTTGCTGAGTAAGAATGACTCTACATGGAGACACTCCCCACTCCCCCAACTCTCACCCCTTCCCAACCCCAGTCTACAGCCCATAATTGAACATTGTTCTTCTAAGGTCTTGAGTCCATTGGTTTTCAGGCTGGAACTCAAACCAACAATTGTCCTAGTCTTCAACGTATCAAAATATAGTTCGTGGTACTGTGTAATTGTATGAACCAATTGTCATAGTAAATGCCATTCTGTGTAGATGTGTATTCTATTTATTCTGTTTCATCAGAGATCAATATACTTGCTTGTTAAAATTCTTCCAGACATCTTTGCTCTTCTTGAGGGTTTTCCATACTCTTATAGTATTTGCTTAGGACATCGTCAAATAAAAAGTTCCTTTAAAACAATTTGGATCAGCATCTCACTCAGGCTCCCATCTCAACCTTGAGACACAGTAGGTATAGCTCAGCCTCAAGAAGTTCCCCACCCATGCTTCTTTTGACAAGTTTGAGCCTGACTGGAACCACATCTGTGGAATCAAAAGACTTACTACAAAGGTGTAGCTTCGCTACAATGGTCCCAGGCCATGAATATCAGCACAACTGGTATAATTAGCCAATGTTCACTGTCCTTGTCCATTCGTCCCTCACAGTGCCTGGTATTTATTCATTGTGCAATCCAGAAGTTTTAGGGTCTGGGGCGCAGCAATGAATAAAGAGATAATTATGTAAGTGACAAGCGAAAGAGGAAGCATGGGAGAGGTTTTCTTTGGATGCTTGGGAACTGGACAAACTCCAACATCTAAGCCAAGACATCTTTCTTTTTCTCAAATGTATTCCTGGTTTGTTTAATCTAACTTTTAAGGCAAAATTAAGATCACTGAACTCATCAGAAAGTGAAGCATAAAATAGAGTCCCTGATGCTTTCATCTTCAACCTGACACCATCACCATGTGAGTGTGATCCAGTGATGAAGAGATTGCTACTTGAGCTTCCACAATGTCTTTTGATCCCTTGAAATCTGTTTATTCTCTTCAACTTAACCGGTTCCTGGGGCTTTGGTTGTTTAGGAGAAACTGCTTTTGGGAAGATGGAGCACAAACAAAATGATGAAGCAAGTGTATCTTTCCTGTGTCTACATATAAGATGGTAGAAATAACTGAAATTAGCAGTACAGAATTCCAAATGGCTGTTTCATATGACTGAGATATTACCAATGTGGTAGCAATTTAGGGCAAATTAGTTCAGGAAATCATAAAGCAAGGCTTTTTCCA
The DNA here is from genome assembly GCF_014885135.2 of Alexandromys fortis. Lineage (NCBI taxonomy): Eukaryota > Metazoa > Chordata > Mammalia > Rodentia > Cricetidae > Alexandromys > Alexandromys fortis. Next base: position 108,671 of record NW_026067944.1, read on the forward strand.
CAAAGGATTTTTTGCCTGTATTACCATGTAAATATTCAAAACAAAAGATGAGGCCACACATGCATTTTAAGTGGTACGAGGACAGCTGAGTGAAACATTAGTTATGGCTTTTCAACTAGGATGACCACTGGGATGGTAGCCATAGAATGGATCACAGATATGCAATGTAGAAAGTTCTGATTTGCCTCCCCAACTCCATCTCACCTCAGCCTATCCAGTTCTCTTCTGTAAAAGGCCTTGAGGCTTCTGACCCTTCAGCTTTGTCCCTTCTCTTGTTGCATCCTTGCCCCTGGAACTCTTGCTTCTTGCTACCACATTGGATCACACTATTCATCACTGGATCACACTCACATGGCGATGGTGTCAGGTTGAAGATGAAAGCATCAGGGACTCTATTTTATGCTTCACTTTCTGATGAGTTCAGTGATCTTAATTTTGCCTTAAAAATTAGATTAAACAAACCAGGAATACATTTGAGAAAAAGAAAGATGTCTTGGCTTAGATGTTGGAGTTTGTCCAGTTCCCAAGCATCCAAAGAAAACTTTTCCCAACCTCTTTTCTAATAACTCGGATATATGAGAGCAAGCAGACAACCAGCCCCTATCCTTCTTCACGTGGCCACAGGAGCTTCAGAGGCTGCTTAATTACCTGGCAATCTTGGCCATGGACACAGTATTGACCTTTTACAGTAAATACTGTAGAAGATGATTTGGGGGAAGAATAATTTTTCTTTTACTTTTCCCCAATCATTTCCTCACTTTGGCTTAGTAATAGTTATAACTTTAATACTATTTAATAATGCTCAGCTCATTCATTCATTCATTCATTACTTATTATTTCATTTTTATTTGAAAATACAACCAAAGAAAATAGATTGCATATAATTTCAGTCAAACCTGTTATTTCAGAAAGCTGGACAGTAAGGAATCACTGAAAGTGAGTGCTCCCAACAGACACATTTTGCTTCATTCACTGTTGTAAAGTTGTGTGATTAGCTTTTCTCTTCCAGGATTAATACAGTCTGTGATGAGAGAGTTTAATGGGTGTTACTCACCCCAATTTTCCCACTTTTGCTGTTAGAGTTTTGTTTGTCGTAGTTCCCAATGTTCATTAGAAAGATCAACCCAAGTGGGGTACAAGCAGGTGCGTCTGTGCTGCCGATCTAGGAGCAAATAGGTGGTGGGAAAGGAGGCCAAGTCAGAGCCTGTTTATTTCTAGGGAGGAGGGAGGGCGTATGGCTGGAGTGCTGGGGATTGTACCTAGGATCTTTTTTTTTTTTTTTTTTTTTTTTTTTTTTTTTTTTTTTGTTTTTTTTTTTTCTTTCTTTTTTTTTTTTTTTTTTTGGTTTTTCGAGACAGGGTTTCTCTGTGGCTTTGGAGCCTGTCCTGGAACTAGCTCTTTAGACCAGGCTGGTCTAGAACTCACAGAGATCCGCCTGCCTCTGCCTCCCGAGTGCTGGGATTAAAGGCGTGTGCCACCATCGCCCGGCCCTGTACCTAGGATCTTGCACTAGCTAGGCAAGAAGTCTACCACTAAGCTATATCCCAAGTGCTGTTTGTTTTTCTGTCTGTTTGGAAACAGCTTTTCACCATGTACTACAAGCTGGGTAGCAGGATTTTACTGTGTAGCCCAGGCTGGCCTTAAATTTCCAGTCCTCTTCTCCCAGCCTCCTGAGAGCTAGGATTACAGGCATGTGCCACACATATTTTAAACGGTTTGTGTTCACAAGTGTACACACTAAGCTATGAACAGGTAAATGGCTTCTGATGTTCCGTGTCCATCTGAGGGCTCGCTGATCCATCATGACTGCATCCCACTGAAGTCGTTCTCACTTGTCCTCTTCGGGGTCTTTAATAAGCTGGCCATTGAAAGATCCTGCTCTTCATTTCTTTTTTTAAACTGCTTTATAAATAATACCATTCAAAATTTCCACTTCCTCTCCTCCTCCCATTTCCCTCCCACTCCCCCACTCATCCTCCTCCCTCCCCCTCCAGTCCTAAGAGAGGACAGGGTACCCTGCCCTGTGGGAAGTCCCAAGGCTCTTCCCCCTACATCCAGACCTGGGAAAATGTGCATCCAAACAGACTAGGATCCCAAAAAGCCAGTACATGCAGTAGAAACAAATCCAAGTGTCATTATCATTGGCTTCTCAGTCAGCCCCCATTGTCAGCCACATTCAGAGTGTCCAGTTTGATCCCATGCTCATTCAGACCCAGTCCAGCTCACTTCGGTGAGCTCCCATTATATCAGGTATACTGTCTCAGTGGGTGGACCAACCCCTTGTGGTCCTGACTTCCTTGCTCATCTTCTCTCTCCTTCAGCTCTTCAACTGGACCTTGGGAGCTCAGTCCAGTGCTCCGATGTGGGTTTGTGTCTCTATCTCCATCCATTGCCAGTCGAAGGTTCTATGGTGATATGCAAGATATTCATCAGTGTGGCTATGGGACAAGGCCAGTTCAGGCGCCCTTTCCTCTGCTGCCCAAGGACCTAGTTGGGGACATCTCCATGAACACCTAGGATCCCCTCTAGAGCCAAGTCTCTTGTCAACCCTAAAATGGCTGTCTTACTTAAGATATTTTCTTCCTTGCTCCTATATCCGTCCTTCCTCCATCTCAACCATCCCACTCCCCCAAGCTCTCCCCAGTCCTTCCCTTCTCCTTTCTCTCTTCCCCTCTCCCCTTGCCCCCTCCCTATGTTCCCAGTTTTTACCTGGCGATATTGTCTGCTTCCAATTTCCAGGAGGATCTATATATGTTGTTCTTTGGGTTCACCTTAGTATTTAGCTTCTCTAGGATGGCTAGAGTACACTAATGAGTGAGGATATACCATATTTATCTTTTTGGATCTGAGTTATCTCACTCAGAATAGTGTTTTCTATTTCCATCCATTTGCATGCAAAATTCAAGATGTCATTGTTTTTTACTGCTGAGTAGTACTCTAATGTGTATATATTCCACACTTTCTTTATCCATTCTTCAATTGAAGGGCATCTAGGTTGTTTCCAGGTTCTGGCTATTACAAATAATGCTGCTATGAACAAAGTTGAACAAATGCTTTTGTAGTATGATTGGGCATCTCTTGGGTATATTCCCAAGAGTGGTATTACTGGATCCTGAGGTAGGTTGACTCCCAATTTCCTGAAAAACCGCCACACTGATTTCCAAAGTGGTTACACAAGTTTGTATTCCCACCAGCAATGGATGAGTGTTCCCCTTACTCCACATCTTCTCCAGCATAGGTTATCATTGGTGTTTTTAATTTTAGCCATTCTGACAGGTGTAAGACGGTATCTCAAAGTTGTTTTGATTTGTATTTCCTGATCGCTAAACAAGTTGAACATGACCTTAAGTATCTTTTGGTCATTTGAACTTCTTCTGTTGAGAATTCTCTGTTCAGTTCAGTACCCCATTTTTTAATTGGGTTATTTAGAATTTTAATGTCTAGTTTCTTGAGTTCTTTATATATGTTGGAGATCTGCTCTTCATTTCTTAACATCCTTTAAAACCAAGTATTGAAAGGTCTTGTCAGGGAGACTGGCAATCTTCTGAGTACTGAGACTACAGCTGAGAAGCTAAACCTTCATTTTTACAGGACATAGTAACTTAACTCTTGATGGAAAAGTATGGAAAAGTTATGCCAGAAACTTACGGTGACTGTACTAAACCATCCTAAAGCATCACAGAAGCCATGACTACTTACTCTTTTTAGACCCTGTGTTTTCTCCAGCTCCTACTTGTCTGCGTACACCCAACCCTCTACAGTGCTTCAGAGAACACACCTCATGTCAGTGAATAAGCTTCGCTGCTTAATGGGGCCAAGGGGTATTGTAGGGAGTAGTAGGTGGGTGATGGGAGACTGACATGGGTCAGCTCCACTTTAGCTCCTGCTATATGTGCTGTTATGTGAAGACTGAACACCTCACAAGGCCAGACTCTTCGTATTTTGAATCTCTGCCAGATCCCACACTGCAGTAGAGAAGATGATGGAAGTCATCCTTCCATATGGTTGCCGTGTCTGTCAGAGTACCTTCTTTTATACTGTTGCATGGTCATTGTCCTCTGTCATGATTCTTCTAGATATAATTTGGAGCAAAATAAACTTAGAGGATCAGGCACAAAAGTGCTGGGAGGGGGGTTGAAAGTTATCGACTATTTCCATTGCTTTTCTTTACAGGTGAGAGAATATAAGCTGTTCCTATGCCATAGTCAGATCCAGAGCCCATCATTTCTGCCTCATCTTGATCTTTCTTTTGTCTTAGAACACTTTCTGCCAAGTAAAATTCCTCCATAAGCCATGTTACTCTCAGGCTTTCACTAATCTTCATGTAACCCAGCTATATTTTTAGATTTTCTGTTCCTATGTCTTGAAGAAAAAGAGATGGGAGTGTGCTACAAGCCATGCTTAATATGGGTTCGTTAGTACCATGCCCAAGATGAGCTTCTTGGCATATTCCCTTAAGGTGTTTATTGAGTGGTCGTAGCCCCACTCTGGAAACAGTAATGCTGCAGGGCTGGAAGGATGGATGGGAAACAATGCTGCCACAGACTTTCCCGTAACACTGAGTGCTGGATACCATGATGCAGAAAAAAGTCTTGATTATACTCATGGATAATTAATTTTAAATACCTAAGTCCCAAGAAGGTTCCAGTGTGCCTCTGAGAACAGAGAGTATTAAAAAGAGTGTATGATGATCTAGTGGATCCTGATCAGGAGCTACTCATACAAAAGGCAGAGTCTACTTGTCCTGTGGCTCTTGACTTTGATGCTGTAATGAGATTCTACCAAATGCCATGCATAGGTGAGACTGGTGTTCTTGTGGAGATAAGTCACAACGTTGGGGAAAAGTAGACTGTCGATTAATTAATCCAGACTTAATTTCACTAATGATAAAGAATTCATCCTAACAAAATAAGGAACAGACAGTTTATTGTTCAGGAAGCTGGACCATATTTTCCCAGATGCTGCTTTCTCCCAAAATCCAGAGAAAAGGAGGTTAGGCTAGTTCTAAAAAAGGGGGAAAACAAAACATACACTCAAATTGTTATTTCTTAAAACAGAAATACCAAACCTCCAAAATAGTAAATGTTACCAGAATAATAATAAATAATGGCAAACATTCCCATCCTAAAATACACAGTCATGTTTTAAGGTTGCATAACCTAGAGCCATGTGCTTAGGCACTTCTATCATAGCTGAATACACATTCCAGATGGCATAAGCATCCACCACAGATTCAGGTCTACATTGCAGGGTTGCAGCACCTCAGACTGCTGGTTGTTGACTGCTGGCAGCACACAAAGTGTTCCTGAAAACTCTACTGTCCTTCAGGTGCGAATGGTGCAGCTGAAATAGTACTCTGGCGTAGAAAGTACCTAGGGTAAAATAACCCTTCAGGAAACCTAATTTTAAAAGAAAGGAAATGCACCGTTGAAAGCTGACATGGCTTTCCTGAAGCACAGTCAAATCATACATGAAATACAATAACCTTTCCATGCCAGAGGATGAAGGCATAAGTCACGAACAATGCCACACCAGTTTGGAGTTATGATTAATAGGGTGGTATTTATTTAAAGGGGAAAAGACTTACAGATGACCGTCCCAGACAACAACCCTCTGTGCAACCAGGAAGGGAGTCTAGTCACCAGCGGAGCAGGAAGTGAAGAGAGTGAGAGGAGGAAGTAGCCGCTTTTTTAAAGGGAGAGAAACCACGCCCCAATGGGCTGGTATCTCAGCAGCTATTGGTTGGAGGGGCGGAAGGACATCCCGCAACATCTCCCCCTTTTGTTTAAGTAAGAGAGTTCAAAACCTACTACGAAATTATATACAATAAGTACAAATATCCTATTCTAACTAGCTTAGGTCTTGCATAATAAATAACTTGGCCAAGTCGTGAGAGAAAAGTAAGTATATTTATATAGTCTTCAACCCCATCGAAGATCTGAGAAGGGAAATAATGTTACCTGGGTAATTAGGAAGTTCAGTAAAACAACTTCCAAAACATGCAACAAATCACAGAGACAACTAACTACCTGGGCAATCACCCAAAGTCATGTTTGCAGCGTTGAAGCAACCAACTTTGGCTAAGGCCTAACATAACTGACATACCATTTTCAAAGGCAAGCAACTTTTCAAAACTATCTTACCCTGTCTTGGCAGGATATGACAGTCCTGTTGTATCCATTGATGCACGCTCTGTATCTTTGTCAGTGGTTGAGGTATGGGCTTTTCTTAACCCAAAGGCCAGTTCTGCCAAGAAGACAAGCTCCCAGTGGAGTGTCTTTGGTGCTCAACGTTCTCTCGGGAATAGAGCGGTGTTGCCAGGAGCAATTGTGTCTCACTATCACGAAACTCTGAGTTATATTAAAGGCCATATTCTACAGCTCTCCAAAGAGGTTGAAGATTATCTATCTATACTGAGTATAATCTCTATATATCTAAAGAACCTGATTAGTCTAATTACAAATGACAAACTTAGATGACTATTAATCTATATAATTCTCAATATCTATCTAACTTAAAGACTAAAACAATAAACAACTGTGCAATATATGAAGACAATGATCTTCATCTGTAAACAATGTCATTACATATCAAATGTAAACAATGTTATTACATAAATAGTATCAGAGGTAGAAATGTACATTGTGATATGGTAGATGTATCAATACAATATAAGCATATTCTTATACAAAAATAGAGGTAGGAACACTCACATTCAATATTCAATATGTCAATATACAGAAAACAGTACCAATACAATTTTCTAAAAACAGTAACTCACAAATACCAATCATCCCATCAAACCAGTTAATCCCCCCCCTTTTTTTTTTCGAACATACCCCTAATTCCATAAAACATCTCCCCATCCCCTCAACCCCAAACCAACCACTAAAAGATGTCCCTAACCCTGAGGGCAAACTCTGTTGGGAGAGGGGACGTCGTCCTCTAAGATTGCTTCAAGCTGACATGGGGGCGATGTTCTCCTTAGGGGCTCCTGTGAAAGCAAATGATGGTAAAATTCCCAAATTAACCTTTGACCTAAGAAAATTATAACTAGTCCCTGAGCACTTTGAGAAGGTCCGGCCAGAGTGTTGTCAAAAATGTGCACCATTCGAAATTGTCTTGTGCAGTTGGTACCAAAAAACAGGTCTCATATTAGCGCGTAAAAAAGAGAAAAAGAAAAAAAATATTCATGACGTCATAAAAACCAGGTTGAGTTGATGTTGTGGGGCCCCATCTTCATCCTGGAAACTTCAAAAATTACTGTAGGGAAATTTGTTGCTTGTTATGGGAAATTTAAACATTAACAACAAGGACATATTCTGACATATAAAGAAAGACACAGATATGAGGAAAAGCAAAGAAAGTTTATCAAGTATATAATTATCCTCATTCTGTCCCATTTCATGGCTCCTGATCTGAGACAGAAACTCTGAGATATCTCTTATCAACAGGCTTGGAATTGAAGAGGGACTGAGCCATAGTCCAACTCCAAAACCAGCTCTACATATTTATAAAGAAGCGTTCAAAGAGAAAAAAGAAAATATATATATAATCAATACTTACTCATGTTACTGTTGAGTCTTAGTGGGTCGTAACTATTTTCCATCCATCAGTTATTAAATATTCAGGGTCCCTTAAATTCTTTGAAGATCAGTATTTTCCTGTGGAAAAAAAAAAAAAAGAACCCTGCCCCCAACCTACCTGAATTCCTTACCATCAGTATGCTCGCCATCCTTGTGAATGAATTGTTATTTATCTTTTCCAAATGGCTTTTCTTCTTCATACCGAACCTTTATTAATTTTGACGGTATCCACAATTGTTCCTCACCTGTGGAGATAAGAGCAAAACCCCTTCCCCAACGCAGCACATCTCCTGGCTTCCATTGTGAGGTCAGCACATCCTTGAAATAAACTGGTTGATTTAGTTCAGTAGACTTTTCCATTATCCAATGTCTTTCTGCAGCCGTTGTCCCCTTCTCATTAGCGTTAAGAAAATTCAAGGTTAACAAAGCATTATGTAACCTATTTCTGGGGGTGTTTTCCACCCCTTTCTGTTTATTCAACATATCCTTTATAGTTCGATTTGATCTTTCTATGACTGCTTGACCTGTAGGATTGTATGGTATACCTGTAACATGCTTGATATTGTAATAGTCAAAAAACCGTTTCATTTTCCTAGAGGCATAAGCAGGACCATTATCTGTCTTTATTTGTGTAGGTATACCCATGATAGCCATGACTTCTAATAAATGAGTGATTACTGAATCAGCTTTTTCTGAACTTAAAGCAGTTGCCCACTGAAAGCCTGAATAAGTGTCAATGGTGTGGTGAACATACTTCAATTTGCCAAATTCTGCAAAGTGAAACACATCCATCTGCCAGATTTCATTCCTTTGGGTGCCCTTTGGATTAGCCCCTGCAGGCAGTGGCGTTTGGTTATAGAAAGAGCAAGTAGGGCATTTCTTTACAATCTCCTTAGCTTGTTGCCATGTGATAGAAAACTCTTTCTTCAAACCTTTGCTATTAACATGATGTTTTTTATGAAATTCAGAGGCTTGTAGCACACTACCAATCAATAATTGATCAATTTCTGCATTACCTTGTGCTAGAGGACCTGGCAGACCCGTATGGGATCGGATGTGTGTTATGTACATAGGGCAAAGCCTGTTCCTGATCAAATCTTGAACCTGGATAAACAATGAGGTTAGTTCTGTATCATCAGGTATAAATTCAGCAGTTTCAATATGTAAAATAACTCTTTCTGCATATTGTGAATCTGTAACTATATTAAGAGGTTCTTTAAAATCCCTTAGCACCATAAGAATGGCATATAATTCTGCCTTCTGGACAGAATTATAAGGGCTTTGTTCCACCTTACTCAATTCATCTGACTTGTAACCTGCTTTCCCTGATTTATTCGCATCAGTATAGAACGTACGGGCTCCAGTTATTGGAGCATCACGTACAATTTTAGGAAGAATCCAAGAAGTTCTCTTTATGAGGTTAAGTCTACCACTTTTGGGATAGTTGCTATTAATTTCTCCCAAAAAATTAGCACAAGCTCTTTGCCACGGTTCATTGTCTTCCCATAACTTTTTTATTTCTTCAGTAGTAAAAGGCACTATAATTTCTGCTGGGTCTATACCTGCTAGTTGACGAAGTCTCAGCTTACCTTTTATAATTAATTCAGAGACTTTTTCCACATAAGTTTTTAATTTTTTACTTGGTTTATTAGGTATAAATATCCACTCTAAAATAATATCTTCCCTCTGCATTAGAATCCCTGTAGGAGAAATTCTGGAAGGCAATATGACTAGGATGCAGCTAAGATTTGGGTTCACCCTATCGACATGTGCCTCCTGTAATTTTTCCTCAATCATTGTCAGTTCCTTTTCTGCTTCAGCTGTCAGTTTTCTTGGACTATTCAAATCTTTATCACCATCTAAGGTTTTGTTTAAATGAACTATTAGATCAGGTGTTATCCCAACAGCTGGTCGTAGACTGGAAATGTCTCCTAACAATCTTTGGAAGTCATTAAGAGTCTTTAACCCATCTCTCCTAATTTGTGCCTTTTGCGTTTTAATTTTCTCTAACCCTATTCTGTAACCTAGGTAATTAATAGAATTTCCTCTTTGAATCTTTTCAGGGGCAATTTGTAATCCCCACTTAGGCAAGACTTTCTTTACTTCTTCAAACATCCTTTCTAAAATATCTTTATTTGAATCAGATAATAAGATGTCATCCATGTAATGATAAATTATGGACTTGGGGAATTGTTTACGAATTATTTCCAATGGCTTACTTACAAAATATTGGCACAATGTAGGACTATTGAGCATACCCTGTGGGAGGACAGTCCATTGATATCTCCTATTAGGCTGAGAATTATTATAAGTAGGCACTGTGAAGGCAAATTTTTCTCTATCCTTTTCTTGTAACGGTATAGTGAAAAAACAATCTTTCAAATCAATAACTATAAGAGGCCATCCCTTTGGTAATAGAGAAGGCAAAGGAATTCCAGATTGTAGTGGGCCCATAGGTTGAATTACCTTGTTGACAGCTCTTAAATCTGTCACCATTCTCCATTTACCAGATTTCTTTTTTACAACAAACACAGGAGAATTCCAAGGGCTGGTTGATTCTTCAATATGGTGAGCATCTAGTTGCTCTTGTACCAGCTGTTCCAATGCCTGCAATTTATCTTCAGCTAGAGGCCACTGTTTGATCCATATTGGCTTCTCAGTTAGCCATTTTAAAGGTAGGGCTGTTGGTACCTCTAAAGGTTTGGTATTTGCTATATGTTCTTGTACAGCCTGAATGGCTGGTGACCTTTTTCCATAATACCTCATCATATCTTTCCTAGAATTATGAGTTCCTGGAACTACCGGAATGTTAATCTGGGTATTCCATTGCTGTAGTAGGTCACGGCCCCATAAATTTATGGCAATATTGGCTATATATGGCCTTAGTCTTCCTATTTGCCCTTCGGGCCCTATGCATTCAACCCATCTTGTGCTTTGTTTTACACGAGATAGGGTTCCAATTCCCAGAAACTGAACATCTACCTCTTGAAGAGGCCAATTCGGATGCCAAGATTCTGGAGTAATGATACTTACATCCGCACCTGTGTCTAATAAGCCTTCAATAAAAGTGCCATTTATACAGACTCTTAGCTTTGGTCTTCGATCATTAATAGAAGTCTGCCAAAATATACGTTTATTCTGTCCTACTGGGTTTTTTGACTCATTCTCCATGCATAATTCATCATTTAGATCAGTATTGCTTTTTACAGCAGAGATTGGAGCTTTTAATTTTCTTGGTGAGGCACATTCTCCACTGTGACTGGGAATGACTGGGCCACTGTTGGGTTGGGGGCCTGCGAGAGGCCCCTCAAGGAGTTTCCCGGCGGTATCGGGTTGCCTTGTTTGTCTGTTGTTGACCTGCATTCGTTGGACCAATGTCGACCTTTACCGCATCTCCTACATATACCTGAAGGCCTAGGTCTCCTATTTTTGTCATTCCCAGAGGAGATATTATTCCTAGAAATTCTGTGCTTGCAATCCCTTTTCAGATGTCCTAATTTACCACAATTAAAACACCTGGCAGTTTGATGTCTCCTCATTGCTGTGGAAACCGCTTCTCCTACCCAAGATTCATCATTATAGCTAAACGCCTCAACATTCATCGTATGCTGAATCCATTCATCCATAGGTGCTGATCTAGACTTTAAAGGCCCAATTATCTTTTTGCATTCTATATTTGCATTCTCAAAAGCTAGAGATTCAAGAAGTATTCGTCTAGATTCTGGGTCTGTTACCCCTATGTCCAGAGCCTTAATTAATCTTTGCAAAAAGTCAATAAAGGGTTCTCTCTGTCCCTGCCTAATTCTGGTATATGATTCAACCCTTTTTGCTGGATCTTGTATCCTATTCCAAGCATTTAAAGCTGCTTGGTGACATAGACACAGTACTTCATCATCATAAAGAGCTTGGACCTGTGGATCAGCATATTCTCCTGCACCAAGAATTTGATCTTGGGAAACCTCGACACCTTTTGCTCTTCCTTGCTGTTCCATATGTTTGGATTCTTCTCTGAAATAAATTCCAAACATCAAGGAAGGTCCCTTATCTAAAACTGCAGACACTAACTGATGGAAATCATAGGGGGTAGCTCTAGCATTAGAAGCCCAAGTCCTTATCATTTCCTTTACATATGCATTGTGCAAGCCAAAATTAACAATAGCCTGCTTAATTTCTTTTAGATCATTCATTGCTATTGGCGTCCATCTAGCTTCTCTGACTCCCTTTGAGCCTTTAGAAGTTGACGCTTTGTCAGAATTAAGTATAGGGTATGCCCCTAAAACCCTGGGTAAGCCAGTTCTGATAGCTGGTGTTGGCCTTGTATCCTGTCCTTGTGCCTTATTACTCTGTTCACCAGCTCCAATAATTTCTTCAATCATTTCAAGTCTTTTTATTATTGTCTTTATTATTGCCTCCTTTGAATCCTGAATCTCCTGACCTGCATGAGTTTCTAGTAAAGATAGTATGGTTCTTGGGAGTGCCATATTCTTCCTAAATGATAGACTATGCAAAAGAATACTAAAACCTTGTAACCAGTAAATTAAGTTATCCTCATAGTCATATAAACCTTGCATGATAAGACCCATTGTATTGGTAGCCCAAACAGTAAAATTCATGTGGGAAAGGAAAACTGCCATATTACCTATTATCCAGCAGGTGGCGCTGTTGCCAAGTCGCGATGAAAACGGGGTCCTGTTTCAGGCCTAGTATTTGTTAAAAACTGGGAAATGCAAGTTGCTCAAAAAAGTAAATGTAATTAAATCAATTCTGTACACATAACCATAAACCCAGAATCCAGGGGTAGAGAAGAGTAACCCAAAAGCCGTGTATGCCTCCACGTGACAGAGTCACCCTGAGGGGTCGTAGCTTTCAGCAACCACGTGCTCTGGTTCGCACCACTTAAGAGCTGTACTTGTAAGAGAGATTTTAAAACAACTCAGAAAAGAGTAAACCACGCAGGCAGAGACTATGCGGGCCCGTGGAGTTTAAATCCACATGGGGAGGCAGATGATAGGGTGCGTGGGGACTTGAAGTCAATCTGAGGTGTCTAAAAAAATATAAAGAATGGCAGCAAGAAAAGCCAGTGCGTGATAATTAATATTAAACTGCTGGCTCCACACACAAGGCACAGGCTACAAGGCTGCCGCAAGTCACAGGCCTCGGCTGAGGAAGGGAGGGCTGGCGCCAAGCCAAACTCGCGGCCGGAAGGAGAGGTCCTAAAAGCCAAACGTTCGGGCGCCAGATGAAGGCGTAAGTCACGAAAAATGCCACACCAGTTTGGAGTTATGATTAATAGGGTGTTATTTATTTAAAGGGGAAAACTTACAGAGCACCGTCCCAGACAACAGCCCTCTGTGCAACCAGGAAGGGAGTCTAGTCACCGGTGGAGAAGGAAGTGAAGAGAGTGAGCGGAGGAAGTAGCCGTTTTTTTAAAGGGAGATTAACCACGCCCCAATGGGCTGGTATCTCAGCAGCTATTGGTTGGAGGGGCGGAAGGACCTCCCGTAACAAGAGGAGTAATAGCTCATTTCCCCTGCATATTCCAGACACTCTTGCCCTCATGTTTTATTGCATGTTTAACTATATGTTGTTGGTTATCCATAGTGTATGAACTTCTGACAGCCTAGAGGGGCCTGTTCACCCTGTGCACTGTTGATCATGGCAATTGGACTGTCTTGCTTCATTATTTTTAGAACACACCAATGCTTTGTTACACAGTCCACAGAGATTATCCAGGTCAGAATTACCTAACCCTTCACTCTCCTAGATACCTATTAACTCTGGCATTTTGCTTTATTGCTCCCTTGCTGTTCTAGCTGGGTGGCACTGTGGATACATAGAGAGAAAAGGACCAATCATTTATATACTATATATTCTTACTGCCTCCAGTCACCACCCACTCCCCAGCTGCATCCTCTGGCCCAGGTTAGCCTAAACACTGAGCCAAATACTAGGGCTGCTATAGGTTGGGATTTTGCCAAGTACTCTGAAGCAGATGAAATGGATTTCCTAAGTGTCCATCACTGTCTTCACCCCACGTCTGTCCCAAAACTCCTTCTTGTGCTCATAGTCAAGGGGACGCATGAACCTAGTTACCCTAAGCATTCAACATCGACTCAGAGTTAATAGCCCTGCTAAGTTAACAGCTGATACCACCACAAAGTGCAGTTCTCCCCTCAAAATACCTATATTGTAGCCCAAATGAAAACTCTTGCAAATAACATCCCAAGGGATACTAGGATAGAAAGCTTAAGAAATGGTAGAGACCATGTGTATTCCGTTTCCCGGATCTGACACTTAAAAGGAAGTCAATAAGTATTTGGTACTTTGGTAGGTTAGTTGATGAGATGATGTAGGAGGCAGAGCATAGCCTCATATGAGATTGATTTATTTGACAAGCAAAATGCCCACTAGCTGGAACAGCAGTGCAGCGGGCTTGGGTTGAAGAGTGCCTGCTCAGGTAGGTTAACTGGTCTTCATGCAGCAGGTCTGTCATTTGTGTCTTTTAGGATGATAATCCACGTCATCCAATATAATAGTCCAGGCCCACATAGTAGAAAGCTACTACCTCTGCCAGCCTCAGAAGCAAGTGTGCCTTTTCTGGATAGTTCTTTAGGTTTGGACTCTTTCATGTTGTTTTTGGTAGACCTTGATTTTCGGATAATGATGTTAGCTGCTAACAGAAGTAGCCTGATGCATTTGGGTGGCCCAAAAATGCTTTGGACTTAAATGCTGTATTAGATGGGTGACAAAATCAAAGGATTTGCATGGATCTAGAGTAGGGTTGGGGTCTGGATAAAGACATATGGACCAGCTCTTCATTACCTCTTTCCTTTTGTGCTGTTTAGACTCAGTAAGTAAACATCTTCGTAAGCTGAGTTATTACCACACTGGCCTTTCTCTTCCTTTTGAAAACTATTATAAGTCCAGAATAGTGGTGGCACATACCTTTAATTCCAGTACTCAGGAGGCAGAGACAAGTGGACCTCTGTGAGTTCAAAGCTATCCTGTTGTACACAGAGTTCACAGCAACCAGTGCTGCATAGTGAACCCACCACCACCAAAATAATCCCAAAACAGAATATATATATTTGACTATGACACTATTGTTTCTGGAAAGCCCTGACACACTGTGCTTTTTCCTGGCTAGGTGGAATGATATTGTTGCTATTTAAATGGACAAATCTTCACTCTTTTATCTCTAACTTCTAAAGTTCTGGGGTATAAGTATACTGTCTGGCTAAGTGAATTGACCAGGTACATTTGGCCATAACCTAAGGCAAAAAAAAAAAGGGGGGGAGGGACATGTGACTTTAAAAGACTTCTGTAAAGTCAGTGTGGTAGCCTGTAATCCCAGTATATGAGAGGTGGGCACAGGAGGGTCATGAGTTTGAGGAGTTTGGGTAGCTACATAGTGAATACCAGGCCAGCCTGGGCCACATAATGAGGCTGTTTCACCCAACCCCGACCTCCAGAAAAGAAAGAAAGGAAGAAAGGAAGAAAGAAAGAAAGATTTTGATTAAAATTTGGCAGGGTTGGTACATTAACTACCCCTTCCAAACTTGGGCCAGCTATCATCACAAGACAGAAATAGCAACATTTTAATTCATTGAACAGCTGGAAAAACAAAAATAATTCAACCTTCAGAACACTTAAAAATTATAGTTAGGATAAGAATTTACATCTAAACTTACTTAATAAATTCCACTCAAAAGTATGCTTTGTGTAGCAACATTGGCTACACAGCTAATTTATGTTCAAAAGTTAATAGATAAAATCAAGAATTTAGAGGTATGCAGTCATCCCTCCACTTCTATAGTCTCTCAATTTGTGGATTCATCCAACCCTACATTAAAAAAAGGTAGAAAATGTCCTGGTCTCTTAATGGTGCACAGAATTAAATAAAGCCCTGGGAGGGATGGGGGGAAGGATGCAGTCTCAGCACGGTACGAAGTTCTGTCTCATAGATGGTGTAGAGGCAGCTGAGCAGAGTCTTTCTCACAAGGGCCACAGTGGACACCAGAAACTGGACTTCACTGAATCATATATCTACTATATTTTTATATATGTACATAAAACTTACATGTTTTTACTTAAAAGAGGCACATTGTTGCCTCTTTACTTTGTCTGAATTGCCAGCTATCCTTGTTTGTTTACTTTCTACTGCCCTGATAAACACTGTGACCAAATGCAAATTGGAGAAGACATTACAGTTTACAGCCTGTCATGAAGGGAAGCCAGGGCAGGAGCCTGGAGTCAGCAACTTAAACAGAAGCACGGACAGACGCCACTCTTGCTTTCCGTGGTTTGTTCAGGTTTCTTTCCTATACAACTCAGGACTACCTACCTAGGGAGGCACCACACAGCAATCTTTGTCAAGAAAACGCTCCACAGACTTGTCTGTTTTCTCAATTGATATTCCCTCTTCTCAGATGACCCAAAATTCTGTCAAGTGGACAAAAGCAAGGACAAAAACCTGCACACCAGGCCTCTAATTCTTGTACTTTGAGGCCATTATTCAATAATGAGGACAGCACTGTCGTGATATGACAGAATGACCTAATAACAGAAGTGGCTATGACATGACAGATGATTAGTAGCATATACAGTATGGACACAGAGAACAAAGGATAACCGGGTCTTAGGCACAACTTACATTTATCTCACTGCTTAACACACTACACAATTGGAAACATTTATTTCTGGAACTTTCCATGTCATACTTTTAGACTATAGGAAACTAAAATTGCAGAACAGAAAATCTTGACTAAGGGGCTACCTGTATTACAGGAATGACAGTAGAGTCCATGTGGTTGGTATATAAGTAACTCATCTATGGACTTCTGCCAGAATCGGTGCCTTTGTTTGTGCATTTGTTTTGTCCTGAAGAAAGCCTCTGATGAGCTGATACATTGGAAGGATACAGCTTTTCCTAATCCACACAGAGACACCTACTGTGACATCTACTGTGACTGGTCGTGAATTTAGGCAGAGTATACTCGAAACAAACAAAGCAGAATGTTATGATTGGTGACTTTTCTCTTTCTAACCTGGAACATAGCTGTTTAGGCCCTTAATAAGCTAGGTTTGCATTGTTAAAGCAGTGGTCTATCGGTAGGTCACATGAGCCTAGGTTAGCACTGCTGTTAGAGAAGCTTCTTGAAGTCATATTGGGTGGTGGAGAGAAGCCCAGAGAGGGGGGAAAAAGTCTAGTCAGACCCATACCTGAGACTGCAGGGATTGGGAGAGAAGAGCATTCTGGTTTGGTGGTGTGACCAGAACTTGTTGCGTGTTGCCAGATGCCATTTGTTTCCAAAAGGCATTGAACTTATTCCATGGTTGTTGCCTTCTCCCTCCCAAATACAAAGGCTTTGCGACATCTCACTTTCCCAGACCTAGGTAAGGAGAGGGTTGGTTGTGATTTGGGTGGGAGGTGACAAGAGACATCATTAGAGGCTGAAAAGATGCTTTCTCCTTTTACAAAGCTGGTAGAATCGTGATCTAATCCAGCTGTAGTGCCACAAGCCCCACTCGCCAGCTCTGCAGTTGTGTCGTGAGCTCTGGGACTCGGAGGCTAAATTGCATAGTAATGGCTGGTTCCTCAGTGGGGATAAACATGTGCTTTGAGTTTTCCAAGTGAGTCAGACTCACGCTGCGAGATAAATGCTGATAGCAAGCAGATGTGACATGTGCTTTTCAAGAGTGATAGGAGGGGTGCGCGAGAGTGGCAACTGTGGGATTGGCATCTTCCACATGCTTTGAGGGGATGGGTTAACACTAAATGGGGCCTGCTCTCTTAACAAGAAACACTGGGTCACGGGTGATTCCCCCCACCCCTTATTTCTTTCCGTAAGTGGAATCTACATTTTTAAGCCTTAAATGTAAACGTGCTCTGGCTCCAATTTGTCAGCCAACTCTAATCTCTTCAAAAGTTTATATAAACTCTAGGTGAGTAATTTCCCCAAGTACAGTACCCTTTTGGAATGCGTGTTCCCTGAACTCAGATTAAACTTTTAACCCCACATTTTTGGAGGAAGGATTATTATCTATGTTTTTATTGTTTAAAAAGGCAATCATAAACCCAAGAACACTGAGTGCTCTCCAGTGTCTCCTTCTGTTGTGCATGTCTCGGGACCATGAATATACTTGACTTCCTAAAAGTGGAAGGAGAGAGAGAGAGAAAGAGGAAGATAAAATAAAGATTGCTCAGGCCCAGTATTTCAGAACTAAAACTCTAGGGCACTGATATTTTTGTCTTTCTCATGACACTCCCAACTGGTCAACCGTTTGGAGGACCTTGTGCCTTCCTCAGTCAACTACAAAAATATGGGTGTCTCCTATCCAAGTGCTAAGGAGCCATGGACAAAACTTTGAGTGTCTATTTGCTGTGACACACCACACGCCAGTTGCTATTCCTCGGCAGAGCTTCAGGTCTGGCTCTAAGATTGTTCTGCCTTGTTCCAGGCTGGGCATTCATTTACTCCATCTCCTTCCTTTAAGCATATGATAAAAAGGAGTGAGGATCCTCCATCAGGTTGGGCAGAGCAAATATCAGATGTCATGCTTAAAGATGGAGGTTTTCTTTGCAAGTTTTGTGTCTTTCTCCCCGTACCCGTTACTCGCCTGCTTGAACCTTTGTGAAATTAGTTAGGCCTTTGGTATGTGGCATGTGTATTTGTTTTGCTTTTTGTTTGTTTGTTTGTTTAAATCTGAGTTGGTAGCATCAACATGGAAACAAGCAGACTGACATATTCTTCTATTTGTAATAGATTTTGTTTGATGACTACCAAGATGCATTTGGCCTGGCACTGGGGGAAACAAGATGGCTGGGGATCATACATTGGTTCTGCTGCCTTTAGCAAGGGAAAGTGTCTGACGAGGCCACAGCTCATCCAGTTGGAAATGGGAAGAGCTGGATTTTTGTCTGCTTACTGAGACAGTGACAGTCCTGTTCATTTTTCTGTGATGTTTCAAGAAAAAGCAAACAATAACACAAGAAACAAATGCTCAAAACCCAGAGCAGAGAGCTGCAAGCACTGCATGAACAGCCTCTGCAATTGCTCCCCTACTACATTTTCATACAGTGCCTAAAAACCCTTCAATGCTGTTTTCATGTTCCATTACATTGTGCAGCAGATATTTTAGATTCAGTGTGTGTGTGTGTGTGAGAGAGAGAGAGAGAGAGATGCATGCACATGCAAGTGTGTATATATAATTATCTATCTATGTAACTTTTATGTGTGTATGTATGTATATATGTTATATATACACACATGTACACACGCACACGTACATGCACACACACATATGTTAGAGATTATCTTCAGGTCTTTTATTCCTCAGGAACAGTCTACCTTGGATATTATTGTTGTTGTTGCCTTCCTTTCTTTCTAGTTTTGAGGTGCTTGAAGATTCTTGAAAAGAATATCAATGCTTTTTTTCAGGTAGCTGGACCAAAAGCACCTGATTTATTTACTTGATTTATTTTTTAGTATTACACACATATGTGATAGTGCTGCAATTTTGAATGGAAAAAATGACATCTATGCAAACAGTTCTTATTAGCAATAGAGTTCATATTAGCAAGAGTGCTGGGATTGGCCAGCATTACGTAAATGAAGCACTGCAGAAAAGACAAGAACTATAGAGAACTAAGGAAAGAACAAATAATCAGGGAAGAGGATGGCAATGCCAGGGGCAGCTTATTAGTGCCAGAAGTGAGAATGGATAGGGGTGTGGCTATATAGGGCTCTTCCCTCTAGAAGGAAGCTGCTCTAGGCTTAGTAATTATCTTTTTGTCATCATCTTTGTCTTCATCACAGATTAAAGCATTGTTTCAGCTTATCAAGAAAAGGTTAGAATGGGGCTAGCTATCTACATATATAGCACAAGCTACTTTTCAGCATCTCAGTGAAGATACTAATTAGGAATTCCACTTGGTTGACATCCTTGGAGAATCAATTCCCATTCATAGCATATAGGAATCCTTCTGCACAAAGAAAAGCTGCTGGGCAGCTCTGTGATCATACCTATGCTGCAGGGTTGCATCTCACAGCAGTACCAAATGTTCTGTGAATTGGCTGTGTGTCTATGGTCTACAAACTGGGACCCAGGCGTGTGCGGTCTGTAGCATATAGTAAGTGTTACATTACACTAGTAGTGCAGATACAAACGGAGATATAGACTCAGGCTCTGAATCTGCCAGAATTTCCCTTGAACAAAGGCAGGCAGACAATATTCCAGGCAGAGAACATTTTGTGGAAGGCACAGAACAGCATGAAAGTACCTAATGCTTCCCTTTGATTTAGTCTCGGAATTGTAGGAGTCACTGTGATGGGATCAGAGATCCATGAGACATAGTGGCAAAGACAGGGATGGAAAAGCAAACTGAGGGATCCGTAAGAGCCTTTTGCAAGTGCAACAATTAAATAAATACGTTTTCAAAAGATCCCAGGGAATTTATAGAAATACACACAAATTTATAGAAATTTGTGTGTTGTATACCTTAAGTATATACAATGATAGTTTTAAAAAGACATTTGAAGTGTAGGAAATAGTGAGAAGAGACATATATAAAACCATGAATGGTTCATATATGGTACACATACAGTTGTTAGAGATGAGAGGAAACTTAAGTCCTGAACTTCCTAGAGACCAAAACCAAAAGGGAAATAGAAAGTTCACTGCACTTTGGTGATGAAAGCCAATCGCTCCAGGGAAGCTGGCTTCTTCTAGAAGGAAGAATCAAGGGAGAGTTCTGGTTTTCATCAGAGTCTCTTTGTGGGATACAGTGGAAATATCTTCAACAGTATCCACACACTAGCAACTTTATAGGCCTGTTCCTTGTAATGTCCCCCAGTGCAAGCCAATGGCACTCTGCCAGAGTGTAACTCAGTAAAAACATCTCTGCTCAAGCCAGAGCAGTTCAGCCCACGCCTGCTGCTCGGGTTGGTTTGGCTTAATGTGGGAATTTGACTGAGGGTAGGAGAGGAATAGGTGTCCTTCCCATCTCTCAGGCAGTCATCCATGAGTACTGCTCCTCACAACAGGACCCTTAAATGTATCAGCAGAAGCTGAACTTGAGCCCTCTTCTCATTGGCAGAGATCTCAGGAATAAAGGCATTAACCCCGGGGTTATGTAACAAAGTATATTTTTCAAAGCTGTTTAATCTTGGAAGGGAAGTAACTGATCAAGATGAACTAGCAGTGTAACCCGTGGGCTAAGTGCATTCTGGCTTGGCATCAGGGCCCAGCTGTTACTGAAAACTGACCTGGCATACTACATCTGCGGTGAACTTGTGACTGAAGGTGGACACACAAAACCCCTCAAATGTTTGAAAAGGAAGCAGTGAGCTGATTATACTTTGAAATTTGGCCCTTTTTTATGAGTTAAAGCATTGTGTGAACAGGAACGTAGATACATGAAGTTGATGTGGGTATGTGTCGCAGTGTTTTGCTTCATTTTGATTCAAAAGCTATGGCAGTCACTGAAAAGATAGAGTACATTTGGCCAGACACAAATAGCAGGTCCTATGTATCTTATCAGATTATAGTACAGTTTATAAACTACATTCTCTCCTTTAAACACTCCGGGGTGTTTATGTGTATGAGATGTGTCTGTCTGTCTGCCATACACACATATGCACTTGAACAGGAATGTGTGCTTGTATGTAAAGGTCAGAGGACAACTTTTGAGTGTTGGTTCCTTCCACTGTGGATTTGAACTCTGGTAGTAAGCCTTGCACAGCAAGCATTCCTACCCACAAAACTGTTTCACTGGTGTGCCAGTTTGTCATGCAGTTGAAATACTGTAGCTTAAACTAATTGTCATGGATATTGAAAAGCCAAGATTGTCAAATTTGGATTGTAGTACTACCCAATACAGAGACAGTGATTTTGAAAGTCTTTATAAACATGCTCAACAGCTGCTGTGCTGTGGGAAACTTGTGAGCATTATAGGTAGGGAAGGCTCCGCGTAGTTGACTCAGAAGAAACATCTGCGCCATCGGCAGGAATGCTCCAGTGCTGCTCTGCTCACCGGAAGTCCAGTACTTTTTGGTCCCTAGACCCCAATGAAAGGCCTCAAATGTGTTCTGGCCAGAGATGGCCCTTAGCTTTCTTTGTTCTTCTACCTTCTGCTTGCCAGGTGTAGCAAGTTTGTTTCCATATATGTCTCTGTATGTGGTCTCCTGATGATACAAAGTCAGCTTCATTCACACTATAGAAACTGTAAATGATCCTTCCTGTTGATACTCAGTTACAGGATCTTCCCCCCAAAGGATATAAACTCAAGGGTGATACTGAACTCTGTTCAGACAGAGAATAACTCTTTCCATCTCCAAGCACCTGCATTTTCATTAAACTTGGAAAGGTCTAAAACCTGTGTCTGATTACTTTGACCAGGTGGGAAACTGGGGGTTAAAAATAGACATCCTTGCCTCTGACCTCACAATGTGATGAACTGCAAATGTCCCCAAAGACAGGCTGCTTCTTCCAATCAACAGAGTACGTGTCACTGAGGAGCCCCTGGTACTCATTACCCACCCCTGATTTATATCTTGGAAAAGGATCCAAAGTCTGTACAGGAGGCATACCTGGCATGAAAACATATTGTGGGCTTGAAAGATGGCTCAGCTGTTCAGAGCTCTTCCAAAGGACCTGCATTCAGTTCCCAGCACCCGTATGGCAGTTTACAGCCGTCTATAGCTCCAGTTCAGGGGATCTCTCCTCTTCTAACCTCCACAAGCACCAGGCACATATGATTAT
>NW_026067944.1:131071-139580 GCF_014885135.2 Alexandromys fortis
TATATATATATATCACTCAAACATAAATAAATCTTTTAAAAATGCATGTTCCATCTTCAATGAAGAAGTTTTCCAGCTACTTGGAAGATGGGGCAGCTTACAGTGAGTGAGAACCTGTCTTAAAAACAAAGTCAAAGTAAAAGGAGCTATTCCCAGTGCACACACAGCTGCCCACAAAATATACTTCTTGACAGACAGCCATCTGCTGTCCCACAAGTGTGTTCCAGCGCATTCTGTGGCCTACTACTATATCTATAAAAAGGAAATTAGAAAACAGGGCAGTCTACACATCATCAGAGAGGTGTCATCTAGGAACTGATGCGAGCAAATGCAGAGACCCCCAGCGAAACACTAGGCAGAGCCTGGGGAGCCCCGCTGAAGTGGGAAGGAAGGATTATAGCAACCAGGGGGGTCAAGGACACCAGGAAAACACAACCTATAGGACTCGGGGGCTTACAGGACTGAAACCACAAATATGGACTCTGATCCTCTGCATACATCTATGGTTGTATAGCTTGGTGATCTTGTGGGACTCCCAATAGTGGAAGTAGGGGGTGTTTCTGCCTCTTCTGCCAACACTTAGGACCCTTTCTTCCTACTGGGTTGCCTCATCCAGTCTTGAAATGAGATGTGCCTAGTCTTATTGTAACTTGTTAGGCTATGTTTGATAGACATCACTGGGCAGCCTGTTCTATATTTTTTTTTTAAGGGAAACAGAGTTGGAGTGGATCTGGAGTGGGGTGGGGGGTGCTGGGAGGAATAAAGAGAGGGGAAATGTGGGGATACGACACATGAGAAAAGAATAAAAGAAAAAGTTTGAAAAAAGAATATAAGAAAATAGCAGAAAAAGATAACAGGGCAGTCACCAAAGGAGTGAGCCATTTCTATTATTACTTGTTTGCTGAACTATCATTGTGCATTAAAATGGTTAATGGAATATCATAAAAATGCCAATCTGAGTCCCAGAGATTATTTTCTGCTTTAAAACACTTAATTCAGGTTCAGCATTGTGCTTTCTCAGAGAAGGAGAGGCCCAGGCCCATGTTGTGCCAGAGTGAAGCAACCACGGAACAGCAGGTTGTAATTTCTGAAAATTAACATAATTTCTGACATATGATTTTTAATATTAAAAAATCCTGAAAAGATCTTATTTGGGGCTCTAGATTGGAATAGAAATGAGAAAAAACTCCAGTCATTCCAAAGCTGTAGATGAGGTTTTAGGATTGGCATTTGTGAGCAGATCTGGGAGTATGCTTTGACTGTGGGTGAAATGCCCATATTCTTAGGCCTGTTCAGAAGTGTTGTACTAAGTATCCAGTCCTCCTCCTCAGTTTTCAGTCTGTAGGGCTGGGCTTGATCTTCAAAGGTTGGGGATGTCGGGAGCAGGAAGTGGAAGGGGGTCGTTCTGAGCTAGTAGAAAATCAGGCAGTGGATTTATAAGTGGAGGATGCTATTACAGTACCTGAAGTTTCCATTTTTGTATTTTAAACTTTTTAAAAATTCTTCATAGTACTCTCTATCATGTTTGATTGTTTGAGTCTGTGTGTGTGTATGTGATGTGTATGTCAGTGTTACATGGTTGTCCTTCAATATCCATGACAGTTTGTTTGCAAGACCCCTCCAAAATCTGACTGTTCAAGTTCCTTATATAAAATAACAACCTTTAAACACATCCCATGTAGAGTGCTTATAATATAAGTAATCTGAATATTGTCTAGCAAATAATGACAGAGAAAGTCTGGATGTATTCAGGACAGGTACTCTTTTTTTTTTTTTCAAATATTTTTCAGTCTGCAGTTGATTGGCTCCTTAGATGCAAATCTAAGAAATAAGGGGCTAACTCTCTTATTTCTTCTGATTTTTCAACATTCCCCTAACTTTGCCTGAAAATCACACATTCTTTTCTGGTCCAGACTGAAATAACTTCTTTTCAAAGTTATACTGGCCGAAATTCCAACCCTTGTCAACCCCATGATTAACATAACCCACAAGCTTATCGTCTAGACTCCTGGGAATCTGTGGTGAGTGGTTATACCTTCAAGCTGGACTGTGAATAATGCAGCCAGGTTGTCTCACCTTTCCCCTGGCTTAGGTCCTCTGAGTGGGGTGTTGTTTAAGGAGCTGATTTGAACTAACAGCTTTTCAAATGTGAGTATAATGCGGGATGCTTTAGTTGGCTGGCAGGAACATGAGCCCTCTCCAGTACAGGGGAGTAAGTCCAGGAGGCAAAGAAAGAACAATGTAGAGATGAATGCAGGACCACAGAGATAACATTTTCCCTTGTTGAAAATGTAACTAAGCTGATGCTGGCTGGGGGAGGACAGACGTGTGCTCTTCTAGCTGCATTGTTATTCTTGATGTTTCTGTCTACCCCTCTTTATGTGACAATTTTTGGGTAAACTCTGTCTTAACTGTCCCGTCCATTATTGACACACCACCAGCTGTTATCTAGTCGTTTCTGAGCTCTGGGTTCAGTGTTACAGGTGTTTAATGAAACTTCTTCAGTGTACCAGCACTGGGCTTTGATTGGCACTTGGGGGAGACATATACATGTATAAAAACATAAGCAGAACCCAATGTCGGCTACTACTCACTACTATAGTGTTGTCTTAGTTAGGGTATTTTATTGCTGTGAAGAGACACCATGACCATGGCAAGTCTTATAAAAAAAAAATTTAATGGGGGAGGTGGCTTTCTTACAGTTCAGAGGTTCCGTTTATTATCATCATGGCAGGGAGCATGGTGGCATACAGGCAGATGTGGTGCTGGAGCTGAGAGTCCTACATCTTGACTCATAGGCAACAAGAAGTCAACTGACTGTCACACTGAGTGAAGCTTGAGAAAAGAGATCTCAAAGCCCAACCCCACAGTGACACACTCCTCCAACAAGGCCACACCTCCCAATAGGGAGGAAAAGAAAAGAGCATAAAGTTGGGTGGGTAGGGATGTGCAGAGGATCAGGAAAGAAAGCATGATCAAAATATATTGTATGAACTTTTTTTTTCAATGAGAAACAAACCAATGTCCTACACAGGATTCTCTTTACATGGTGTTAGTTTTGTCAGAGGTAAGGAAAGCCACTCTGATAAATCTAGCAGGGGGTGAAAGTTCACCCAAAGTTTCAGTGTTTATAGTCATCAAAAAAGGTTTTATGACAGCTTCTCAATTCTATTGACAAAGGATCTAAATTTTCTTGCAACATAATATTTTTAATAGCTGTGAACAAGAGCCGTCTATGGTTGTATGTCAGCTACAGCATATGAAAGATGGGTTGATTCTCAACATTGCATAGGATGAAGTCACTAAAGGCTGCACTGTCCATGGCATTGAAGCCTTTGGCTGTCTCTGCAGTTGAGATGGGAAAGTTGCAGTATTTAAGTGGTAGAAGATTAATTGTAAGACTTAGCCTACAATTAGATAATTCTCTGGCCTTAAGAAAAATAGAATCTTTGCCAATAGGATGGATTTTGGGGGAGAGATAGAGGGGAACTAAGGAGGTGACGAAACAAAGAAAAGTGAACAGCCTCAGTTTAAGTCACTGCTTTGTCAGCCACTCCTTCAGTGCTGTGCGGTAAACACCTCAATGAATTTAGTTTCTTGCCCTGATACAAGAGACATATTTTGAAAATCAGGTCATACTTTAATCCCTTTGGAAAAAGAAATAACAAATAATTACGGCCACAGTGCTTAAGGGGCTGGAATTTATTGACAATAAAAGGCAGCGAGCTGGACAACTCTTCCAGTTAACTGATTGGAATGGGCATGTCACTGTGTGAACAAACAGAGCTGGAAACACCCAGGGACCCATAAAAGCATAGACAACAGTCCTGGAGAATTTGGGCAGCTATGTGGTATCCTGCCCTTCAGTGGACATGGTTATTCTCTCTCCCCAGCTAACTAGCTCACTATTAGAGAACATTTCCAGCTTCATAGGGTATATACCTGGCCCCTCTTAGAACCTATATGCACCTAGAAGTTACCAAATGCAGTGCATAAAAATGTGAGAGATTAAAGTTTGGGGCACTTTACATACCTGTTGAAATGGCAGTTATACTGCCGGGGAAATAAGCATCCTTATTTCCACACTTGAGGAAATAGAAGGAGGAAATGTCAAAATTTAATCTTTTTGGTTTCCATATCTGTTGCTTTTCTGTGACATGGAATGTCTACTCCAGATGTGACTGATAAGAAGTCAGTGTATGACTTCTGTAAGCCTCGACTGTGTCTAAGAAGTCAGTGTGTGACTTCTGTAAGCCTCGACTGTGTCTAAGAAGTCAGTGTGTGACTTCTCTAATCCTCGACTGTGTCTTCAAAAAGTGAGAGGTCAGAGACTTGGAGGTCTCTCTTATCCTCATGACCCTTCTGCGTTCAGCCATGGGACTGGATGAAGTGAAGATCCAAGAGCTACAGGTCTGGGGAGGGACCTGAGCTTGTGCATCTTAACAAGAGTCTAGGGACTACAGATGTGTTGGTCCACAGACATCCTGTAAGTAATGAAGTACACAGTACCAATACCATTCTGGCTTCCAAGGTGGCAGTGACTGTATCTTAGTCTTCTGGTCTAAATAAGTACACCTGTATTTGATGTGGGAGTGTCATATATCAATCTGTTGATTTCATTGGTTAATTAAATCAAGAAACTGCTTGCCCTGATAGGTTAAAACATAGGGAGGAGTAAACAGGAGGAAGTGAGGTAAGACTCCTCAGGCAGACTCTGCTCGGCTCCCGGAGAGACCCAACAGCTCTGCTCTCTGGAGCAGAGACGCCAGACTCCGATCTCCCAGGCAGCTCCGACCCAGGATGGATGTAGGCTAGAATCTTCCCGGTAAGCGCACCTTGGGGTGCTTACACACATCATTAGAAATGGGCTAGAGCAGAGCGATGGTGGCGCACGCCTTTAATCCCAGCACTCGGAAGGCAGAGGCAGGCAGATCTCTGTGAGTTCGAGACCAGCCTGGTCTACAGAGCTAGTTCCAGGACAGGCTCCAAAGCCACAGAGAAACCCTGTCTCGAAAAAAAAAAAAAAAGTTCAAAAATTAGAAATGGGCTAGTCCAGGTGCAAGAATTAGCCTGTAAGGGCTAGAGTTCATGGGCCAAGCAGTTCTTTAAATGAATACAGTTTGTGTGTTGTTATTTCAGGCATAAGCTAGCCAAGCGGCCAAGCGGCCGGGGTGTTGGGGACGCAGCCCCGCCGCTCCTATTTCAACATGTATTTATTTAGGTGACTGACATTTTTGGTCCTCAGTAATAGTACACACCTTGGACATAGTTAGTCTAGAGCAGTGATTCTCAATCTGTGGGTCGCAACCTCTTTGGGGTAAAGCAACCCTTGCACATCACAGGGGTTGTCTCGGACTACTGGAAAACACAGATGTACAAATTATAATTTATAACAGTGGTAAAGGTTTTCAGCATTAGTAAGGCTGAAAAAACTAGGTTAGAGTGAGTGTCTTGAAGAGACAGCCTGAAAAAAGAATATACTACCCAGTGCTTGTGACCGCACAATTTCATATAAGCGCCATTCCTCAAGGGGCAAATACTGACTTTTTTCTATTTGGTTTCTTTTAATTCTTTCTCTCCTCTACCCCTGTCTCCAGCTCACTCAGACTGACTTGATAAAAATAAAATCAACTTGGAGGACATTGGGAAAGTGATGTGTCCTTACTGTCTGAAAGGTTTTTTTTCTTTTCCAAATTAAATCCCATCTGCCCTCTAAAGGCATTGGTTTGTTTGTTTGTTTAATCTTTCTATTTTATTTTTTATTGTTTTTATTGAGCTATACATTTTCATCCACTCCCCTTCTTCCCACTCGCATGGTCCCCAGGCTCCCCATTTTACTCAGGAGATCTTGTCTTTCTCTATATCCCATGTAAGTCTCTCTTAGGGTCCTCACTGTTGTCTAGATTCTCTGGGATTGTGAATTGTAGGCTGGTTTACTTTGCTTTATGTCTAAAAGCTACTTATGAGTGATTATTTATTGTAATTGTCTTTCTGAGTCTGGCTTACCTCACTCAATTAGATGTTTTCTAGATTCATCAATTTACCTGTGAATTTCAAGATGTCATTTTTTTTCCACTATGTAGCATTTCCATGATGTAAATGTACCACATTTTCCTTATCCATCTTTGGTTGAGGGGCATTTAGGTTGTTTCCAGGTTATAGCTATGATAAACAATGATGCTATGAACATAGTTGAACACATGTCCTTGTGGTATAATTGAGCATCCTTTCGGTTTATACCCAAAAGTGGTATTGATGGGTCTTGAGGTAGGTTGTTTCCTAATTTTCTGAGAAATCACAATACTGACTTCCAAAGCAGCTGTATCAGTTTGCACTCCCACCAGCAATGGAGGAGTGCTCCCCTTGCCCCACATCCTCTCCAGTATAAGTTGTCATTGGCACTTTTTGATTTTGGCAATTCTGACAGGTGTAAGATAGAATCTCAGAGTTGTTTTGATTTGCATTTCTCTGATGACTAAGGATGCTGAACATTTCCTTAAGTGTCTTTCAGTCACTTTAGATTCCTCTGTTCAGAGTTCTCTGTTTAGGAATGTAGCCCATTTTTAAAATAGGATTATTTGTTCATTTGATGACCTATTTCTTTAGTTTTTTTAATATTTTGGAAATCAGGCCTCTGTCTGATGTGGGGTTAGTGAAGATCTCTTTACATTCTGTAGGCTGTTGTTTTGTCTTGTTGACCATGCTCTAGGCTTTACAGAAGCTTTTCAGTTTCAGGATGTCCCATTTATTAATTGTTTCTCTTGGTGTCTCTGCTACTGGGGTTATATATAGGAAGTGATTTCCTATGCCAATGCATTCAAGTGTACTTCCACTTTCTCTTCTGTGAGGCTCAATGTGGTTAGTTTTATATTAAGGTCTTTGGTCCATTTGGACTTGAGTTTTATGCATGATGATAGATATGGATCTGTTTTCATTCTTCTACATGTTGATATCCAGTTATACCAGCACCATTTGTTGAGTATGCTTTCTTTTTTCCATTTGATATTTTTTGCTTCTTTGTCAAAAATCAGTGTTTGTAGGTGTGTGGATTGATATCTTCAATTCAGTGCCACTGGTCCTCTTATCTGTTCTTATGCCAATACCAGGCTGTTTTCAGTACTGCAGCTCTGTAGTAGAGTTTGAAGTCAAGCATTGTGATGCCTCCAGGAGTTCCTTTATTGCATAGGATTGTTTTGACTATCCTGGGTTTTTTGCTTTTTCTTATGACATTGAGTATTGTTCTTTCAAGATCTGTGAAGAATTTTGTTGGGATTTTGTTAGGCATTGCATTGAATCTGTAGATTGTTTTTGGTAAGATTGCCATTTTTACTCTGTTAATTCTACCTACCCAAGAGCATAGGAGATATTTTCATTTTCTGGTGTCTTCTTCAATTTCTTTTTTCAAAGATTTAAAGTTTTTGTCATTCAGGTCTTCCATTTGTTTGATGTTTTATACTGCTAGTGGCTATTGTGAAAAGTGATATTTCTTAGCCCATTTGCTGATTTTTTGAGTTAATCTTGTATCCTGCTACATTACTGAAGGTGTTTATGAGTTGGAGAAATTTCTTATGAGTTGTAGAAGTTTCTTGGTAGAATTTTTGAAGTCTCTTATGTAAACTATCATATCATCAACAAATAGTGAGAGTTTGACATTTACTTTTCTTTTTTTCGTTTTTTTTTACTTTATTTTGAGATAAATATAATGTTTAGGTTATATGCAGTGACATAATTGCATCAAATTTTTATTTATTTATTTATTAAAGATTTCTGTCTCTTCCCCACCGCCACCTCCCCTTTCCCTCCCCCTGCCCCAATCAAGTCCCCCTCCGTCGTCAGCCCAAAAGCAATCAGGGTTCACTGCCCTGTGGGAAGTCCACGGACCCTGACATCTACTTTTCTAATTTGTATCCCCTTGATCTCCTTTTGTTATCTTTTTGCTCTAGCTAGTACCTCAAGAACTATATTGAATAGATCTGGAGAGAATTGACAACCTTCTCTTGTTCTTCATTTCAGTGGGATCGCTTTGAGTTTCTCTTCATTTAGTTTGATGTTGGCTGTTGGCTTGTTGTTTATTGCCTTTATTATGTTTAGATATGTTCCTTGTATCCCTGTTCTCTCCAAGTCCTTTATCATGAAGGGATGTTGAATTCTAATTTTAAGCCATGGTGATTCAATAAGATACATGGGGTTATTCCAATATTTTTGTGTCTGTTGAGGTTTGCTTTGTTACTTAGTATGTGGTCAGTTTTTGAGGAGGTTCCATGATGTGCTGAGAAGAAGGTATAGTCTTTTTTTTCTCTGTGGCTTTGGAGCCTGTCCTGGAACTAGCTCTGTAGACCAGGCTGGTCTCGAACTCACAGAGATCCACCTGCCTCTGCCTCCCGATTGCTGGGATTAAAGGCGTGCGCCACCATCGCCCGGCAGGTATAGTCTTTTATATGTTTTTTTTTTTTTTATTGAGAATAAGAAAAAAAAAGTTTCTGCCTCCTTCCAGCCTCCCATTTCCCTC